>NC_133481.1:16327873-16386394 GCF_025370935.1 Choristoneura fumiferana | reverse complement strand
AACAATCACTTTGCTCACCCGTGACCATAAAATAGCTACGTTTATGCAACAATATACCTGCATGGTGGACGAAAGTGATGAATTCTGGTTGAGTTCGAAACGCATCAGCGTAATGTGTTGGTAGTGACAGTTGGGTTTGTTTGATGTGTGTGTTCTTACATCGTGGAGGTGGAGGAGCTGCATGAACGTACATTTGTTGCATAGACGTACCTACCGTAAGATCGTGGGTGATCAAAGTAATTGTTTCTAGTTCATGGTAAATACCATCGCAAAACCATAAGGCCCACTACGGACGGACTATTTCAACTGCAACGTAACTGCCAAGTGCCGACTGCCCATACATTTCGATTGCAGTCAGAGTGCAGTTGCTGTCCGTCTGTACTGGCCCTAACAGATACAGAATTCATACGCGCATTATTAGCCGTAACACAAGCCGTAACAATTTAACAAGAAAAATTCACGTGAAACACTCCCATAAAAAACTCAAACAAATCTTTTTGATACCATGTCCGTCACCTAAATCCCGTCATAAAAAGCTCGTTCCGATGGTGCGTAAGACCCGGTCCGGTCCGGTCTTGAATAATTTACGGGACGCGGGCGCAAGTAATTTGAACAAATTATAACGGCCGACGGGCGATTACCCCTGCTCGGGTGTCAGAGGAAAAATCGGACCCTTGCGTGGGGTGACCATGGGCACGGCATCGAAAGGAAATTCCTTAAAAGTCTGATGGTAAAGTTTTAGTCAAAAGTCTGTGGTGGTTCAGATTGTCAAAAATTTCCTCCCATTCTGAGAGGAGGCTTGTGCTCAGCAGTGGGACGTAAATAGGCTGGGATGACGATGATCATGATGAACCATCTTACTAGTACTTCAAAAGTAATATTTTCTACTTCAAAAAGATTTCGGAAATATACCTTATTGGTAACTTTTTCGTCAATTTAGATTTCGGAAAATTAGGCACGACGACGAGCAAAGGGAGAAAGAGTGTAAGTATCTACAATTCTGACCACAATGCGCGAGCTGAATGAGCGAAAGCGAGCGCGCCTCGACAACGGTCGGCGAAGTGTCAGGATCGAATAATTTGGACCCTACCAATGCTGGATATGTCAGAGGATAATTTCTCTTAAAATCTTGATATTATGGTTACCCTACCCTTGCATGGCACGTTTTTAATCAGGGCGATGCGACTGTGATTCCTTGCGGGGATTAATTGCGTCCGTGTATTGAATGGTCGCTGTCGTTACGTCTGTGAAAAAATTGAACGGCGAAGGTAATCAGAAAGTTGGCTCGTCGCCTATATGCATCCCACTGCTGGGCACAGGTCACCCTCTCAGAATGAAATGGCTTGGGCCGTAGCTCCTCCATTGCACTTCTGAGAGACCATAGGTATCACACTAGCCATCACAACTTTATTTTATTAGTTCTCAGCCAGCAACATCATTTTTCACCGCAAACAATCCATTCCGCAATTTTCCGATTTTCAATTGTACCCAGGCATTATTCAATATTCCGTTTCTCGATTGAAAAATGAAGGCTTCAAATGGAAACATCTACTTTGTGCCATCTGCACCTGTTGCGGAACTAATCAATCAGCCGTACTCTGCCGCAGCAGCCTGCCTAAATATTGCATTACTTACCACCAAGCTGGAAATGACTGTGAAAAAACCGGTTTGGAGAGGATTATGCTCATGTCCTTCAGTTGGTAGAGAAAAGGTTGATTTTAGTGTAACTTAGATAAAGTCTTGTCACGGAGCACGCAGACCTTCGTACAATGACCTTCACTATTTGTCTATGTTCATCATCATCATCATCATCATCCCAGCCTATATACGCCCCACTGCTGGACACAGGCCTCCTCTCAGAACAAGAGGGCTTGGGCCATAGTTCCCACGCGGGCCCAGTGCGGATTGGGAACTTCACACACACCATTGAATTGCTTCGCAGGTTTGTGCAGGTTTCCTCACGATGTTTCCTTCACCGCAAAGCTCGTGGTAAATTTCAAATTAATTCCGCACATGAATTTCGAAAAACTCAGAGGTGCGAGCCGGGATTTGAACCCACGACCTCAACTTGAGAGGCGGTAGGTCAAACCACTTTGCCACCCACGGCTTGTTGTGTGTGGCTTTGTCTATGTTGCTCGCGTGGTAATAATTGCCGTCGCGCTCAACAAATCGTAAAGTATTGGAGTAAGAAATTACCTAACATTGTTACAATTGCAACACTCTTACTGGGTTGTACTTGTAACATGTATATACTGTGCAATTTCATTAAATAAATAAATGAATAAATTTCTTAGCAAACTCATCAAAACGTGTATTAAGTAGATTAAAGAAAGAAAAATAATAAGAAAGGGTAGATATTGCAGCGTGATATTGATCACTCCCCTTTTTTTTGTTCAGCATTTTAAAACTAAATGTACATATCATGTAATAAGGAACACAAAAAAGAGTTTTAACATTAGGTATTATGTACTACCTACTTATACCGTACATAGTAATACGTTACTTACTTATACCACAAGTTAGTAGGTAGTTGAATTGCAACCAACTCCGGCGTAACTTTGCAAACCGGAGTTGGAAAGAAATATCGATAGGCGGACACATTAAGCAATTAAGCTTGTAGAATTAAGCTAAAAATTTAGGTACAAACTTTGATTGCAAAGCTGCTTATTTGGGAAGAATTTGCCGGCGCTATGCAATAATAGAACGAGTTCCGCATTTATCTAATAATGAGACTTACTTCGCACAGCTACCGCATTATTCAGAGAACGTTTTACCCTGTTAGTTTTACGTGTAATGTGGGGATAACTATCCTTAATTCATTAGTGCAACATATTTGCCTTCACAGTCTTGATAATAAAATAACAATATCAAAGATACTAGGGGTTGGCAACATTAGGGGAAATAAAATCACCTAGCCACTGTAGGTACCGAGCGAAGTCGAAATTAACTATCGAACCATTGTTAAAAACATAAAATTGGGCGTGTACTTACGTTTATTTTGGTGTCACTTGTCACTTCTGATATGTTAGACCCCGCTTACCCGGGCAACAATCAATCGCTGTTGATGGGGCTGGTTCTACTTCAAAGCAAAGTCAGAAAGGTTGAATACTAGAATTTATTCACTTACTAGGTACATGTACTGTATGAACTTAATCTTAGGACCTATGTCACTCGCGCTCCGCCAGCAGAATGCCCAGCTGGTCCAGACCTCGATCCTCCCTTCCACCAAACCGCGCGAATTACTGCGTGACGATTGGTTTACGTCGTCACGTGACGACGCAGACCATGTGATATTTCCCGCCTCATTTACCATAATACTCTAGCAAATTGAGAGTCGGAAAATATGACAACTGAAAGTTTTCTCGATGCATCTGCGATCCCAAAGTAGCGTTAAAATATTTTTCATTTTGTAAATTTTATTCCGAATCTATAAATTTCTAGGCTTCCCCACTAGGTAGACTGACGACATCGTGAGAATTGCGGGCAACCGGTGGATGCAAGTGGCGATTGTCGCGTTCTACGGGGAAGGCCTTTGTTTAGCAATGGACGTCTTCTGATGATGATTAATTTCTTACGAGGCAATTTTAAGGAATAGGCGTTTTCAAAAAAAGTGTACCCTTTCTTTTTTGAAATTTTGGAAAAAAAAAATTTTTCCTACTCAGAATCAGGAGCACAATCAATTCCGATAGTTTAAAAAAGTGTCCCCAAATAAAAATCAGTTTTGCGACGTTTTTAGGGTTCCCTACCTCGAAAGGAAAAAACGGAAACCTTATAAGATAACTTTTTTGTCCGTCCGTCCGTCTATCAAAACCCTTTTTCTCAGGAACGCGTGGAGATATCAAGCTGAAATTTACATCAAATACTTAAGTCTACTGTCCCTTGGAGCTGTGAAAAAATCAAACTTCTAAGCAAACGCAATCAAAAGATACAGCCGTTTATGCCGCAAATTTCCGCAAATTTTCGAAACTCGCAAGGGAATCAAAACCTACAGTGTACTTCCCGTGAACTCAGAATCTTGAAATTTGGTACGAAGCAACGTCTTATAGCACAGATAAAGAAAAAATTGCGAAAAACCGTAAATTTTTAGTTACATCATATAATAAAAATATTTTAAATAATTTTAAAGTTACTACTTACAGGCTTGTACGGAAACCTCGGTGCGCGAGCCTGACTCGTACTTGGCCGGGTTTTGTTTCCATACACTCAGTAAGGGCGTGACAAAACCGACTCATAAAATGTTGTATGAAAAAATGGGGTCATTTTTTAAACGATCGTAATCGATTGTGCTCTTGATTCTGAGTAGGAAAAACCATATTTTTTTCCAAAATAAAAAAAATAAAAAGTACACTTTTTTAAAAAAACGCCCGAATGTTATTGTTATTTAGTTAGTTAATGTTATTTATCTATCAAATTAAGATTCAATTTTCATCTTTTAATATACCTAAGTGACAAGTCTGAACACGAAAACAATCTAAAGTTTCGAATGAATTCATATTTTATAAACCGACCCTACAATGTTGCATCTTTATTCTTATTCGGCACATTGACTTTCATTTCGCATGTAACTGCTTACCACAAATTAACAGCCTGAACACAGAAAAAAACTTTTTACTTGGATACGGCCATATTAAACATTATTATAAGTATTATTAAACAAAGTGAATGTGCGAATAAATGAATGAAACATAAAGCATTCACTCTAGTGAACATCCATTCAAGTGAGCCGCCCGATATCACCTTACGTAATCGATCATCGATGGCATGTACATTCGAGTTTAAAATATGAACGTATCTACTCATAACGCTTCAAAAACACTCTTATTTTGACGTAAGTAATATGGCCATGATAACGTAGTTTTTAACCCCCGAAGCAAAAAGAGGGGTGTTATAAGTTTGACCGCTATGTGTGTCTGTCTGTGGCACCGTAGCTCTTAAACGGGTGGACCGATTTGAATGCAATTTTTTTAAAGCAGAGGTTCTAGCGATGATTCTCAGATATGTTCCAAAATAATAGGTTCAGCCATTTTTGAGATATTGAACTTCCAAGTGACAAAGTCGGGAGTTTTTTAATTTTTTTTTGTATTTACGGTTAGGTTATAATTGGTTCGAATGGATACAATATATTTTTGTATTTACACCATGTAAATGATAAATACGAGTATAACGAACAACATTCTCCTACACACAATCACGTCACCAATCGGAAAACCTAATTTTTAAGTTGAAAAACCGCAAAAATACTCTAGTGCATAAGCAAATTAGATCGAGACAGGTATCCTAATTCATGTTCGTCACTAATGAAAGCTAGGAGCGTCAGGCAATAGCAATGAATCGGACACATTAAACGGGGATCCTTTTATGTTAGGCGGGGGCCTTGGTGATATATGCCAGCTTTTAGGGTTGCGATAAGATTTCAAAAATTTTAATCACCTTAACTAAAATCACCGATAACTGAAGTCACCGGCTTGGTTCCAAGAATACTCTTCCATCCTCACCATATAGATGGTTGGCAGTCTTCTACTGTGCTTTTTTCCAGAAATTTCCTGCCTCGCACAGCAAAGCTCTGGAATGAACTATCGCCTGCGGTATTACCGGACCGATGCGACCTTCAAGCTTTCAAAAAAGAGCGTACTCCTACCTAAAAGGCCGGCAACGCACTTGTGACTCTTCTGGTGTTGCAGGTGTCCATAGGTGACGGTAATCGTTTACCATCAGGCGATTTGTTTGCTCGTTTGCTCCCTATACCATAAAAAAAAATACGCAAGCTGAAGTAGTAAGAGGTGGGCCACATTGCTCGAAGATCAGATAAGTTTCGAGGGGGCAAAATCCTATAGTGTCGATCAGGAACAGAAAGATGAAGCTTTGGCGGGCCTCCCATTAGGTGGAATGACGACATCGCGAGAGTCGCATACAACCGGTGGATGCACGTGGCGATCTGTCCTTCATTGTGGCGTTCTAAGGGCGCCTTTCTTTAACAGCAGCTTTTTTCGTCTGTAGCTGTCTTCTGGCTAATGATGATGATGATGGTGGTAACTGTACATATACAGTTAGCCCAACCACGAAAATTGATAGCAGAGCAGTAGTTCCAATTCAATTAATTTATTGCATATTATGTTGGGTTAGGTTAGGTTAGGTTAGCAATGCTAGGGCACAGCAATAGTATAGTAAAATAAATTATTAAATTATACACATTATTCAATTTAAATGATATTGTAACGGATAAGCCCACCGAAAAAAAAAAGGTTAGCAATGTTAGGGCACATTTCGTAGCCCTTCTTCTCAGGAGCATAGACTCAGCGGCTGCCGCAACACGCACATACGATTTACCGCTCTGCTCGCACGGACTGCCCGTCTTCGTCGAGCAAACTCGAGCATAAACTCGGTTTGTAGACGTTCTTATCCGTTACAATATCATTTAATACGAGTGAGTCTCACGGTAGTTTCATGTTCAAAATTATTCAATTTCTTTCAATTAAAAAAAGTAAAATAAAGTCAAAAATAAAGTCAGGGCAGCCCCCGCTCTATGAAGTCCCGTTGCAAATCAAGCACTCTGTGGCAATAGTCAATCTTATATGAAAATATGATGTAGTGACAACCCTATTCCTCATTAAACCCTCAAAGCGGGCCGGACAGTTATAGCCAAGTACATGAATAAATGTCCGGCGTGTGAAGTGACATACGGCGCGACGGAACACGGTCACCGTAAATATGGAGCGAGGACGAGTGTGCCAGGGCTGGGGACCTAGCTATCTTTGTAATCACGTTACTCTGAAATATCATTGGTTAAAAATTAAATTAAATTTGAAATACACGAAGAGTTAAATAGCTATATATAATTTCAAACTTTGATTAACTTGTTCGTAAACCTTCGTATGCCGGAACTTTCTGCATTTAATCTCATCTGTTCAATTCAATAATCTGTCAACCTAACTTGATTATATAATCCGTTGAATATCATAAAAAAAAAGGAATAATAGTCTGCATTTTATTAGTCTGGAACTATAAGTTGTCAATTTAAATTGTTGTAATATGCATAAATTCTGCTGATTTTAATTAAAAAAAAATTGCCTTAAGCGGAAATTACACTTTGTTGTTCGCCTAATGCGGTCGCCAAACTTGTTTCAAACTACTTCGGCGAACGACCGTCGTCTTTACACATCGGCATCTATGTACCTCACGGCACTAGACTGGCTGTTTGGAACAAAACGCGCGGTGCATCAATCATCAATATTACTATGACATAACCACTATCACGGACGTCAACAGACTATAGTGAACTGTTCACAAAACCGCGCTGTGAACTTTTTTTGTGCGCCGTTTTGATGTAAGAAACATGCAGTTTAGTACATAGATGTCAATGCCTTTACATTAGTCTGTCCATCTACTGCGGCTGCCGTATTAAGGCGGTGGCAGTTGTCGATCACCGAATGCGCCCGACTACAGTGTTCTTCACACTTTTACGGTCGCCGCATGCAGCATGCGGCGCACAACAAAGTGTAATATCCGCTTTAAATTTGACGCGGATCCGCGTTTAGGCATAACTACTAAAGGTTAAGGCAGTGTTTCAACCAGAGATGTGAGAGGATGTGTTGCGCGTGTTTCTCATGAACTAATAGAAACGCACTAAAAGAATTTCCTTGCTCACCCGCGACCTTACGATAGCTAAGCTTATGCAAAATATGCGTGTTCATGCAGTTCCTCCACCTCCACACTGTAAGAACACACACAAATCACACAAACCCATCTATCACCACCAAGATCTCGCGGACGCTCTCCGACACGGTGGACAGACCTCATCAAATCTGTGACGCACTCTAATATAAACGATTGCTCCCACTCTGCCAGACATCGGGCTACTTGGCGACGCGTCGCGACAGCAGCAGTGGCACAGGAATCGATCGACCAAAGCATGACCACGACCACTCTGTTAAGAGTGAACGACTAAGAAGAAGATCTATCACCACAGCTATCACTACACTGACGCGTTTCGAACTCAACCATAGCTCATCTTCAGAGTGACACAACCGTACACCATGCTACCAGTTGTTAGACTCACACCACACACACATGAGACATGAGTCTAACAATAACTGGTCTAACAACATTTAGTGATTTCGGTTTTCCGAATTGAAGCACATTTTTACGATGCAGCCTATACGCAAAGTACTATTTATGTTGCGATCTAGTCACTCTGGTGACCCACGTGTCGGCCTCCGATGCCGCACCGTTTCACGGTGCGTCGTCACGCCGTAGCGATGTTGCCAGGCCTCAAGTCGTATTTCAATATTCCAAAGATATCTATTTTTCTACCACTTATAGTGATTAGAAAAGTCTTAAATTTTAGTACGGTTGCGATCATTAGTAGTATGTACAGTCAAAAAAAGCATAGCCAGCCAAAAATCTGTACTGACTAAAATGAAATTCAGACTTCTTCGCTTCAAATATTGCCAAAAGCACATTGAACTATGGAAGTTACAAAGAGAGCACGTAGCAAATCATCTATATAACCTAATCAAGGCGTGTCACGCTAACCAATCTGAATGCTCAACAAGAGCATTGCCATAATATATGGCGGCGGTTAGAAGGTCGGCTGCCCTTGCCGAGAGATCCCGAAGGAGCGTTGCGTATGTGTGCGAACATGTGTATATGTATTTGTTTACCTGTGTATGTAAATCGCGGAGATCCTGTGCCCACGAAATGGCTTCTGTTTTTGTACAGTCGGCATCAAATGTACCCTATGTACCGAAGGCACAACCTTTTTTGTATGAATTTATGTTTTAGAGTGTTGTGGCGCGCCATGGAAGAGGCCTATGTCCATCAGTGGACTGCTGTAGGCTGATGATGATGATGATGTTTTTATACTTTTTTTACCAATATTGAATGTTTTTGTTTTAGAATTCTCGTTGTTTTATTGTCTAATTGTCAGTCTTATTAAAGATACGTATCAGTAAAGACGTTTATTGAAAATTTGCACTTTAAAGATGAATATTTTGCAAACAAATCACTGAATCGAAAAATCGTTTTAGTCTACCATTGGGGTAGAATGGTTTTAAAAGATTTTAAAAGACGTTTAGATGAGAGAAAAAGAAATACCCCCACGAATTTTATTGATTTTTTTATTGTACTATTTTGTCGGCATAATTTACATATATATTCATGCAAAATTACAGCTTTCTTGCATTGATAGTCCCTGAGCAAAGCGGCGGACGGACATACAGACAGACAGACAGACATGGCGAAACTATAAGGATTACCTTTATGTCCATTTTGGCTACGGAACCCTAAAAAACCACTAAACTATTACGACTTCATTCACAATTTCTCATAGGAAACACTAAAACCAATAATAAGAAACACGACATTTTCTTATAATGTCCAAAAGGCCTTACCCTTTTCACGTTCAAGCGACCAACTGTACAGCCGCATAAAAGTGCCCAGGTAAATTCTGACGTACGCCGCTCCATGTGGCCGTCCCTCGGGGGGCCTAAATTACGCCACCCTTTATTCTTAGCTCGATATAAATATAAAACAATGGGCCCTTTGTCCGCAAAACTTCATGCCCGCCCGTAATTATCTCAACTTTTGCTGAATTTATTTGTTCTACGACGATCGCCGTGTCGGACTCCGTGATTTACATTTAACATCTGTATGAATGTAATTTTGGAGTTTGGACGCGAATTTGTTGGACGGTCATTGGTTTCAGTGGTTTCCGTTTTGTTAGGCATACTCTATACAATTATATAAGAGTCATAGACCTATCTATCGGAATGTCGCAGGTAAGCAAGGTAACTGTTTACGATTCATTAATATTATATTAATTAATAATTATAGCTTTTGAAATGTTGGCATGCCATCTTTATAATTTTTTTATCAGCTCTGAGAAAACAGACTATTTTATAAAAGATTACACAAAATAAACTGGAATATATCTTTCGTTGATTAAGCAAGCCCAGATAAACAACAATATTTTTTCACATTTGATACTTTTGGAGCGTAACACGCTTAACACATTAGCCAACAGAGGCTGAATATCCTGAAAAATTTGCTGATCTTAATTAAACAATATTTAACTATTCTTAGTAGAAAATACGCTAACATGATACTCTTATTATAATGCCAAACGTCAAAATTATCCCGCACGTTTTCATTACGTGCATCTGAATCGCATCCCGTATTCGCAAGCGCCGCCGCAGCAACTGACTCGATTTGATCAAGATAACTGCGTTCCAACTGTCGCCCGGTAACCGCGGCCCGTTCGCTATCCTAGTCACGGAGACGCACGGCCCCAGTGCAAGCGTTCTGCCGGAAAACAGTATCGGTTTCAGAGAACTAGCGTTCGCTAATGGATGTGATCGGGATTAAGCCAGCTACCATTTCTTTTGTAGGTTAACATAGACTATTGACTATTGCGATATTTGAAGATTGATTTGGTTTGATCAAGGTAACTGCGATCCAACTGTTACCCGGAAACCGCGGCCCGTTTCGCCATCCTAGTCACGGAGGGGCACGGTACAAGTGCGACAGTTTTGCTAGAAAACCACATATATAGAATTTGGAAACGAACACTTAAGGCAGTTGTCTCACCGCCGGCGAGGAAGTGATTGGCTATCGACTATTTTCTCGCAGAAGAAACGAACAAAAGATATAGATCCTGTGTGAGTAAAAGAGACACAATTATATTAATAGTTGATCGCTGGCTGTTCACAGTGCTGGCAAGAACTCTCTCTCTTCACTCTTTTGTAGCAGCGACAAGAGCTATAAAACTCGCTGAGCTATAAAACTAGCTATGGTGCGAGTAATCGCACGTCGTACTAGAACACTCGCTTACAACCTAGCGACAAAACTACTCGATTTTCGCTGCTCGCCCACTCGTTTAAGTTACTAGCTCTAATCGCTTCTCGCTCATCGTTGGCGGTGGGACAAGTGCCTAATTAATTTGCCAATGTTTTTCGAAACGCGAAACAAAAGATCAGTTTCCTTTTTTTTTCTCATTTGAATATTCAGGAAAACGAAGAAATCGACGAGTCCCGAACGAAATTAACATTTTTTTTGTACTATACCATACTCGTGTTCGCTTTGGATGTAACCGGGATTATGAGCGTTTATACTTTTACTTTAATTAATTAGTTAAAGAAATTATTAAAATATTAAAGTCTATCACGAATAATTATTGGAGTAGACACATTAACTTATATCTTAAGAAATATTCTATCAGACAACATTTTTAAGTTTCATTCAATTTTTATGGAATAATCGAGAAAAAGTAACCAAAATGCAACGTTGCCAGCTCAGTAGGTATAAACGCTCTTAAGTCAGCTACCATTTGGACTGGAGGTCACCATATAATATCGACTACTACCAGATGACACGTACTCGTACTTCACTATTGGTTGTTGTTGATTCGTTTTTAAGGAAATAAGTACGAGTAAATTATGACGATCAGTTATTGCATTGCTTTAAGTCGAATGTTGTACATGAACGATGCTTCTCACCCGTGCGGGCGATCTCCAAAGATTAGGTACCGATGGTCCCATCTCGAGTCGTGACCTAAACAACTATAATAATATGTGTAGTCTTAATACGCTGACACACGACCGCATCCTTCGCTAAGACCGCGGACCGAGTTCACTAAGAGGTGTTTGTATTGAAATTGATTTATGGAAATTTCAGTGAGGACGCGTCGCCTGCCGAGACTCGGTGCTTCGGTTAAAGAACGATATTTTGTAAAGCCCTGAATAATATCTGTCTAGCCTGTAATCCACCACCTGCGACCAGTAAGTCTTTTATTAAAACTTTCGACGAGATAAGGGTGAGCTTAGTATTGGAAGTGACTAATTTACAAGATGTTTTTAAAATTATTTTGGTATAAAGTTTGACAGTGGCAGCGGGAAATTAAAAACGATTGAGACACTTTGGATACTATCGCAACTTGGTATATATATACGTAAGCTTACGCCTGCGGCTTCGATCTCTTTGCAAAATCTACGTGGGAAATTCTCTAATAACGGCCTTATTCTCTGGCTAGGTCATAAATTTCAGCTTTCTTAGTTAATAAATAAATGATTCAGTGAGAATTCGCTTTAAGATTTCAGCCTCTTTGTACTTCATGTTTTGCTCTTCAGATACCACGAACCTGTTAATAGTAGGCAACAGTAACAGTCTCAAACTTTCTTAATAAAGTAATGACCAGAACACCAGAAATTGGGTATGTGATACTTGAACTGCTACATAATCTGAAAATAAAAATTGTATTTAATTTTCCCTTTCTTCAATAGAAAAAGTTACTTGAATCAGACAACTACCAATTCTAAACGATAACCTTGCAAGTACCACTACACTTGTTGTGTCTTGTGTTGTGAATTTATGTATTTTCTTTATTTTTTTAAGAAACAGAATAAGATGCATTTCACAATAATATACCTATGTAGTTGAGCCAGTTTCAATCACTCGCAGACGGCCTTTCAACCTAAAAAAAAATTAAACACATTTTACCTCTTTTGAAACTTACCTCTTTTAAATTTTACGAAGAATCAACGTCCACCAAAATTGCAAGAAAAAATATCTACTTTCGCAATCTTAAATATATACTCACGTAAAATCAATATCGACCCCTCCTACCCCTATGCAAAAAACTATTAAACTTGTTCAGACCGCTCCCTCCAAACCATCTTATGAAATAAATTAACTGCCACTAAGGCACTAAGAAGTTAAACAAAGTCACACAAACAAACGCGGCCCCATCGTGTTACAGCGAACGCCAAAGTATCTTTTACACTGCGTCAATCATAAGATAACGCATCCATCAACACTGCAAAGTTGACGCCGTCCAATCAGATATTACAACCGCATACTATCCCCCGGGATAGCCAATGGGGACGCAGCATTCCCCTGCGGCAGTCATCAGACGATTAAACGCCCGAATTATTACAGACGTACAGCTGTGCCTTGGTCATATTTCAACATGCATAAATGCATTATGCTGAATAATCTTAACGGCAGGAATGTGCTTACAAGTATTATTTATCTTGTGATTGTCTCGAATTCAATGCAAGACAAGCAATAGGGCAGTTGTTTTTATTGTTGTAGTTTGTTTGTTTGTTTGTTTATACTCTTTATTGTACAAAAAGGTTACATAAATAAAAGTAGTGTTAAGTACAAAGGCGGACTTATCCCTGCAAAGATCTCTGCCAGTCAACCTTTGAGTGGTAGAGGAGCAATCAAAAAACAAGGATCGACAAATAGAGCAAAACATTTGAATAAATATAAATGCATATGTAAACCTCAAATACCTAACTATATACAATAAATATATAACACATATATAAAACATTAATATATCTATAACTAAATATAAATAAAATACGTAAATACACACATTTACATACAATACATAAATAACACAAGTATAAAGGATAATGACTTACTAAATAATCAAGGAACTATAGTGTGGGCCACATCTTGTTCAATGTGTGTGTTGTAGTATAGTTCTAATTATTTCAAAACGAGTAGTACAATCAGTTTCGTTTCACAAACTGTTTCATAAAAAACCATATATTTACATATCGTACTTTCTCACAAAATTGCACGAGAATTGGTTGAGATAGGTATGCTACTTTTGGTAGAGGACAAACAGCTGGACATACAAAAGCATTTTGCCCGAGCTCAAATGTCACGTTCAGATGCTAAAATGTGTGTGTGTGTGCATGGGTGTTTATTTATTTATTCCCAAAAAAGATACATACAGTTTTAGTTACACCACTAATTTCTTTATTGGCGAATACTGCGCTCACGCAATGTATTATGTATGTGTGCATACGTGCAGGTGTTTCTTACTTCTTTACGCTAGACTTTTGGGATAACACATAGGCTATTTCTTATCCCTATATTCTCAAGAGCTCAACATAAAATGCCAAATTCTCAACCATTAAGGTGTAGACATCTGAAAATTCTCGTAGATGATTTTCATATAACATAAATAATGACTACGACGTATACAGTTCCCCATAAAAATCTAGTTAAACTGTGGAGATTCAATTCGACACCAGAACCAACGGTTTACGCGAGCGAACCCACTAGTAAAGACTAGTATCTCACATTACAATCCATACTCCCCCATTGTTCGCGTACTGTCCTATATCGCTCAATAACGACGCAGGTGCTCTCTAGGACAGACATGTCGTTTAATGGACCTGTACCTATTCGAATTTATCGCGCCATTACTCTCACCTTGACATATAAAATCGATTGTAAGTTAGGATAATTAAAGTTGCTCGCTAATTCTGCCGTGAAGCAGCAGTGCTTGCACTGTTGTGTTTCGGCGTGGAGAGTAAGACAGCCGGTGAAATAACTGGCACTTGAGGTATTCCATCTTAGGCCTCTAGGTTCGCGTACTGTCCTATATCGCTCAATAACGACGCAGGTGCAGGACACACATGTCGTTTAATGGACCTGTTACCTATTCGAATTGATCCGCTTACTCTTTGACATATAGTCGATTGTAAAAAAAAAGTTGTCAAATATGGATATTGATAAGAATTATTTTCATGTGTTTTTTGTAGTCGGTTTAATTTTTTGTTATACTCATATCTAATTCTTTTTTCAATCTAATTTACATAATGATTACCGAGTTTCAAGTCAGTCTCGTTAAAAGTGAAGCTCTTTCGAATCTCGGACTCCTGCAATCCTCACCTGGTAATCATTCCATCTAGCAAAGCGCCTACCAGCACTGTGGACGTCACTTAAGAAAACATTGTCCCCAATAGCCATCAGTTCTTCGAGAATTCAAATGCCATTTAAATGGCACTTAAAATTGAATCAAAACGTTTTTTCCGCAGGTAGGCCGCAAAAGGCTGTTTTACATGTCACTATTTTATACTACGAGTACCAGCGGTTTCACAAAGACCTTCATTATTAAGAAGAATGCGCTACTACTTTCAAAGAGAGTTAGTGTGAAAATACGCGTACGTTAATCCCGAAACACTGCAATTGTAACGCAAACCTGACACAGCTTCAATTTATTTAATTATATGTCAAGATTCACTGACAAATCTACCTACAAATAAATGTTGTCTAGGAAAAATAATTTCTGTTTCACAACAAATTTAGATACAAAATAATAGATTGTCACTCGACATTATCATATTATTATGGTCATTGACAATTTGCAACATTGGTGAAATAGGGGCCAGAAGCTTAATCCAGTTACTTAGGAATGAGAAGGGGTAAACCTTGTAATGAGAGACAATAAGCTGGAAACTCGTATGTATACAGCTTCATTTTGGTGTCCTAAAGATTGTCTCAAAAGTCAAATTTAGGGGCTGTTTCACCATCCATTGATTAGTGTTAACTGACGGTTAAATGTGATGCCGTCTCTGTTTGTTTTGTTCGAATAGACGGAGACGGCATCACATTTAACCGTCAGTTAACACTAATCAATGGATGGTGAAACAGGCAAACATCCTCTTAGGGGCTGTTTCGCCATCCATTGATTAGTGTTAACTGTCGGTTAAATGTGATGCAGTCTCCGTCTATTCGAACAAAACAAATAGAGACGGCAACACGCCTAACCGCCACTTAACACTAATCAATGGATGGTGAAACAGGCCTTTACTCTCGTTTCCTCAAAGTTATTCAAGGTCAAGTGTCAAGAAGTCAGTTTTTCACGATTATCTCGATTTCTATAGCCTCAGTAATGTTAAAATTGTTGCATCAGTCAGTATGGCTGAGCGCTGCGGGCTCTCTGCCCTCTATCTCAAAAATGGTTGAACGTACGAAATTTTCTTAACACAAAATTTGTTCCAAATTGTATGCTCTACAATTTTGTAATAAATGTTAACATCACTGGAGCTATACAAACCGAGATAATCGACAAAAACTGACTGTTTTGAAATTTGACATGACTGCATTATTAAGTGTGGCAGCCCTAACAATCATCTGCAGAGAGAACTAATGTAGCACAGTGTATTGATTAAAATTCTTACAACATCCCGTCAGACAACTGGACAGAATCCAACTTTTCATGATTAAAAACTTCTCGGATAAAAACGAACTTTTTCAATAACCATCCGAGTTTTCTGATTAATGCGTCCAATAAGGTAGGCTCAGTCCGATAACTAGCAGATGGGTACTGGGAAATATTTACTTTTATGCCTTAGTTTATGCTTTGTTACATCAAAGAAAAAAATGGGTCCATATCGGCTCGCATTATTGAAATTCCGAATGTTTGCCAGAATGATCGTTTGTCATAACTATTTTTTCTCTGAATCAGAAATTATTCTGAATTGTTATAAAACTAACCTAACTTAACTTACAGTTTTCTATAGGATGACCATTTAATAATTTCAGAAAAATTAAAGGTTTCAGTGGGGAAAAAATTGTGACAAACATAACGGTATGACTAGCGAAAAGTATGCGAACTTTGGCGCTCCCAGAAAAAAATAGATCCTATTATAATCGCTAATTCCTGTAGAATATTAATGTTCAATAGAGGCCGTATTGTCTAAAATGCGCTAACGTTCTTGATCGCATTCACCATTTCTTTCTATCCTTGTCTTATCTCATGTGGCAGAAAGAAGTGCTCAAAAAGATTGTAATTCTAAGAGTTTGAGACAAAATAAGGCCTCAGATTTTATTTTCCTAAAAGAACTTATAAACTTTTTTCGTTAAAAATTATCTATCAAATTTGAACTGATGCCTACGTCCAAGATAATGGGAATGTTTGAAAAATATTATTGCATTATTTTAATAATGTGGCGTAACGTACTAGAACTTTATTTGAACTCGCTTATAATTATTATCTTCGGATTAGGTAAATGTAACTGCTTTATTTTTATACTTATTCTGAAAAACTTCTTTGAATAATATGACTCGTAGGCGGCAGAAAATCAAATTAAGACGATCACGGGGCTCACTTTGCCTGCAGCTCTGAAACAGCCCGAGAACAGAGTGGCGTAGAAACTGTTCATCAACGTCTCCGTAAAGGCTTATCAAGACGGCCACGATCTCCAGAAATGAAGAACACAACGAAGAAGAAGAAGAAGAGGCAGCAGTAACGCTAGAAGCTTTTCAAGTGGGTTACCATTCCAAAAAGTCTGGGCGACACGTATCAAAGTAATTGCAGTTAGCAGCATAAGTAAATGAGCGGTTTCGGCGATCAAAATGTGCTAAACACCCGTATTGCCTTGGCAGTAGAGTCGTGTATAGATCATTTTGAGCACCGTAGCCGCTCGCTCATCCATTGCTGCTGCTGGCCGTACCTCACGCTACTTTTTCCAGCTCTCACACAGTAGGTACACATTATGTATGCTAAGACACATTACCTTTACCTTACCCTACTCTGGATCGTCTCAAGACCTTTTTTTAAAAAAACCGGCCAAGAGCGTGTCGGACACGGCCAAAAATTACGAAAAAATTAAGTTATGTTTTTCTAAGGATTTCGTATTTTATACGGAATCATCCAAGTTTAGGTATATTTTATACCTTGGGCTGCTATTTAAGAGTAAAACTACTAATAATTCTTTAGCAAACTTAGCCGTTATAGTTTTCCTTGAAAGTTTGATATACTTACTACCATCCTGAATTTTTTCAAATTTTTCCACCCACCGGTTTAGATTTTAGAGGGGGGGACCGCTCGATTTTAATGAAAATTTCCACTTTAAAGTTGAATATTTCGCAAAAAAATCAATGAATCGAAAAATTGTCTTAGCAAACCCCTAATCATATATATCCGTATCAATTAACTTTTTTATCGACACTAATCTGTCCGCGACATTTTTCAAACAATTGCAGATTTTAGTAAGTAAATATGTTTTTTCTGTAATTTAATAGATGGTGTATATTATGAATACATGCCTTCCTACGTAAGTTCAACCTCTTAAACCGTGAAATATCTTGTTGGAAGTACGATTTTTTGGTAACGCCAGAGACAATTTTGGTAACGCAGGAGACGCCCAAAGTGCCGGTAAAATAGTTGATTGGCCCATCCGTCCAAAATTACAGCTTACTAGCATTGATAGTCCCTGAGCAAAGCCGCGGACGGACGACAGACAGACAGACATGGCGAAACTATAAGGGTTCCGTTTTTGCCATTTTGGCTCCAGAACCCCAAAAAGTACACAGATACACATAAAAGTTGCTACCCCGTCAAACTTTCTTCACGTATCCAACCTCAAACAAAAAGCCCATTTTGCGGCACCGCGATTTGGACTTTTATGTCCCGTCCTTCACACAGTACCCTAATGCTCTTTATGTTTTTATTCCATTACTTCGCGGCACCGGTACATTACGGACCATGGAGTGGCTTGCCTTTACTAGAGGTGAATGTTTTTCTAGCTGGCAACTTATTTCACACATGAGCGAATAAAATGGAATGGCTGAATGACTTTGTTTTAAAGGTGATCCGCTTAAAATAAGTAGCTGGCTGAAATATTCAATTAGGTGACATCAAAAAAATAATTTACAACTCTACGCATTGTTTACTTTATGTGATAGGATTTATTGGACATAACAATAATATTAAAAATAAACCAAATAAAGCAAATAAATAAATTAAACATTTTGTGTAAAAAAAAGCCAACTTCATCACAGTTTCATTGTAACTTTAAAAAAAAAAACACTTTACAAGTAATTTTTACACACACTTATATAGGTAATTATTTCTTTAATTATTTTTGGGATCTCGGAAACACCTTAACGATTTTAAAACGAATAGTGAAAAGAAAGTGACTGAAACTTGTTGTAATACGATTCATAAAATAAGACGAGCACTTTAATGTTAGTTTAATTTTATATTTTTTAAGAGAACATCCATTTTGCTTTTACATCATTATTATTTGAAACACAGCCGGTGCCTTCATCCTAAATTAGAATTTAATTATGGAAACCGGATACAAAGGGATGTTTTTAAAAAGCTCTCAATTTATTATACAACACTTTTAAGCGGGGTACAAAAATATCGGACCTTGGATACTTGGGAGAAAACTGAAATTAAATTTAGCTGAGACTCCGACAGTCGAAGAGAAAGCGATAATCTGGATCTGAGTTTTAATGTTTGTGTGGAACCTACATAGGACACCGTAAGATCGTGATATCGTGATAGTTGCAGGCAACCGGTGGATGCAAGTGGTGAGTTGTCATTAATTGAGGCGTTCTAAGGGTGAACGTCTTTCAGCTGATGACGATGATGATGGTACATAGCACCCTCTCACTGACCTCTTATGTTCTAACTTAATTCTCTTGAATTGTAGAGTCAACGTCATAAATAAGTGATCTACTTTTGTACCTTGTCATTTCAAAGTCATGTTTTAAAGGCCATATGAAATTGTGTACCGACTGAAAGCGACAAGGTACAAAAGTGATCACTTATTTATGACGTTCACTGTACCTAGGCATGGTACGGTCAAGGAATTTAATTCATAAGCTACCATCGAATCGTTTCAAAGGAAAAGTCGTTACGATTTTCCTTGTTTATTAATGCAATGTCACTATGACGTTTACTGTGAAATGGTTCCATGATGGCTTATGAATTAAAGTCCTTGACCAAGGTTACTAAATGGAGAGCAGAAACAGTAGTTGCTTTTAGGGTTCTGTACCTTAAAAGGAAAAAACGGAACCCTAATAATAGGATCACTTTTTTGTCCACCTGTCTCTGTCATGACTCTTTTTTTTTTCATCTCTTTTGGATGATAGATAAAACCTACTTCACATAATAATGACAAGCTGGTCACATTCCCGCTGCCACACTTTCTGGATTATCCTGTGTTCCAGTTTCAGTAAAATAAAAAAAAAACAGATGCAATACTCTTTGAGCACCGTATAGTAAGCAGTAAAAAAAAACAGAGGTATGTAGGTAAAGAAAATATGTAAACTACCAGGAACACTTTTAAAATAACAAAAATAAAAATTGAATTTCCGAGATTGATTGTAAAATATGAATTTCACGCTGCACCACCTATTTACGATTCCATTATTTCATATTAAAAACAACTAACATAAAAACACGAATGACCAAGTTGCTAAAATAAAATTATATTAGCAAGCTCCAGATATTTTAGATGATCAACGAAGGCTGCTAAACGATTTATTGGTAAGATAAATGTAATGAAATAATTAGGGCAGAGATATAATTTCCCTCGTCACAGGGGAAGAGACAGCTGGGGGAGCCACTGTCACAAGAATTAAGATGACAGAATAATTTGGGGGCCGGTCACATTGCTTGGTGGCTATATTTACAGATGTACTAACAAGATAGATGACTATTTCTCAAAAAGTTATCCATTTTCAGTTATATCGCATGTATCTCTCAACGTCATTCTAAATCATGATACAGCAAGTTTTATTGTCTTGAGTGGCCACAAGCAGTCTATACTTTTAAAGTTTGTACAAAGAGCAAATGATAAACAAGTGCATCGGAAAATATTATAGGTTTTTTCGCCTGTCGCTGAAACAGAGTATAGTTGCCTGTGGCGATATTTCTAAGACTTATTTATTCAGTGTTATTTTTGTAACATTATTAAAGACTGGTATTTCCTGGAAGGCAGTAGATTAGGTGGCTCTACCGAGCAGAGGAGTGAAAATGATGAGGTGTTTTTCCAGCTGTGGGCGGATATGAGCTGTACTTATTACTGCGTAGAAGTTCAAGATTTGCAGCTGTTTATTTAATAAAAACGTTAAGAATGTTGTAAACATTTTTACATTGTAGCTGGTTGAAACTTGATACACATTATTACGCGAAATGTGCGTGTGTTGCGGCAGCCGCCAAGTCGCGTTGCACCAAAAGGAAGGGCTACGAATTAGCCCGTAACATGACCAGCTAAACTCGATTTAAGACGTGAATGAAATAAATCCGGCTAAATTATTTAATTGAATACCAACTGAACATACCCAAATTGAAAATTTTTCACAAAAAATGCCCTTTTGATATCGTATTGCTTGACAAAGCAATCTATTATGAAACTACCCACTGTAAAAATGTTCTACATTGGGTCAGGGATCAAATGTTTTGATGGTGCCCCTACGGAAGTAACCTGCATGCTTCCGGGTCAGAAGGCTCAATAAAAAATTCAGTATTCCACTAATTAATTAGTTACGGTTTTTACATCCGGATATTACGCTATCAAAACATAATGTTAAAAGTAAAAACTTAAGTTGAAAATATTGACGTTCAAATTATGGTGTTTACCATTCATAAGTGCAGTTTGATAGAGAAGCAAAATGTTTATTTAAGAACGCACTGAAAATTACAAAAAAAAATACAGTACAAATTTAATCTGTTGAATGTTCCCTTTAAGTTAAAGGAAATAAAAAGTAACATGTTGTATAGATACGTCCTATGATTGTCGAATTCCCTAACTAAGTATTTTTAACCCCCGACGCAAAAAGAGGGGTGTTATAAGTTTGACCGCTGTGTGTTTGTCTGTCTGTCTGGCTGTGTGTCTGTCTGTGGCACCGTAGCTCTTAAACGGGTGGACCGATTTGAATGCAGTTTTTTTTTATTTGAAAGCAGGGTTTCTAGCGATGGTTCTTAGACATGTGTTATCAAAATTAGTTCAGCCGTTTTTGATATATTGAACTTTGAAGTGACAAAGTCGGTGGTTTTCCAAGTTTTTGTTGGTTAGATTATTTTTATATTTTTTAAATAATGTCATTTCGTGATAGTTTTTATTTCAATATTATACACACACACAGTTTGACAGATTTACCTACTGTCATTCGGTGCGAATGAAAAATCGTTTGTCAAAATTTTATCGTGCTGAAAACTATTTACAACCGAAATTTATTTTTGGTGTAAATGAATTAAACCCGAATGGAAAGTGTCCATTGCTTAGAAACAATATTAAATACGTAATAAGTGAATGTATGTAATATCAAGGATAAAACTTAATATGTAGGCCCAAAACGACTGATTTGGAACATACTTTCAATTGTTCTACCACTACAAGTGGTCATTTATTTTCGGCATTAGTTATATCAAATTTGTCAATATTACCATGGGACAAGATTTCATTTTCGACGAAATTCAGGATTTCTTTCTGATGTATCTCAATTAGCCATTTTTCTGCTTTGACGTATAATTTCGAGTTGTCAACTTTCCATTTGCACTGAATGACAGTAAATCGTTCGACAATCACAACCTTCCTTTCCAGAAGCAGTTGTACAATATCATCAACCGTCGTACACCAAAATCTCCAAGACTGCTAATTAAATTATAAACGTCAGAACTATTCAGAACAGCGGCCGAGGGTGATAATTAGACAAATTAGTTTAGAGTTCCGTGTAAAATCCCGCGACAAATCCCAAGTTTGAAGAGTGAGGAGGTACGTGAGCAATTTTACTAATGCACGTCCCTACGCCGGCTGTACCAGTAACTGAGGGCATGTTGGCAAGGGGCGCGGGTAATAGAATAAATGATTTCATGGTCATTATTATGCTAGGGCCCTTAACTAAAAAATATATTGAATCAGGCATTATTTAGCGGCGGTCCATATCAATAAACTAAAAACAATCTGCTCACCCGCAACCTTATGATAATTACGTTAATGCAAGTTATGTGTATACATGCAGCTCAAAAGATAAACCCAAAGACAAACCCAACTATCGCCACCACGACATTACAATGCTGCGTTTCGAACTCAACCAGAGTCCATTCTCAGAGCAATACAATCATTCACCATGCTACCAGATGTTAGACTAACATCTACTGATAGTTGAGTTTGTGTGATTTGTGCGCGTTCTTAGTGTGTGGAAGTGGAGGTGCTGCATGAGCGCACATTAGTTACAATGACATAGCTATCACAAGGTTGGTGGTGAGCAAATTCATTATTTTTAGTAAAACCTTCGAGGCTGAAATGTAGTAAATACGAACCCAAACTTGACTTGGCGTTACACTAAATACCTACATTTTAACCACGAAGAAGACGAAGAAGAGCTTTTATCACATTCAATTCTCGAAGAATTATCGTGTCCAATGGATTTAAAGAAATTCACTCGCTAATTTATCCACTATATTCACATTCCGAATCATTGCTGCCCTCTCTCCTCTGCACTTCGTGATGCACCCTCGCTCGCTTCATATTTGCACTTTTCATTACACTTATTAAAACCCATGCCGGATCACATGTTGTGTAGGTTTTAATAAACATTGAGTGTAGTTTTCACGGTTTTCGACGTTGGTAATTATTTTTAAAATATGAGTTCATAGCTACCAGGTATTTGAGTCGGAAACTGATTACGATTACCTTAATGCAATATGCATACTTAATCCTATTTAAGTTATCATTTTCCAAGTTAAACGGTTATCTGATTAATAAACCAAGTAATTGACTCCATAATGAACGTGGACACGTCGCAGAATGTGGAATTTCTGTTACGTGTTCTTATCTCAAAATAATTTGAAAAAATAAATTCTAGTCCAATTAAATCAAATTGTACCCCGTATTTTCTATTATTTGACATACTTACACTTAACTAGACTCACTGTGAAGACACCGAGAATTTACAACACAATCATGTTTTAGAAACGTATCTCCCCACGACGGCTCTTTTATAACATGTTAAAAAAACTATCATGCTTAGTGACGCAATTAAGGCAAGATAATGACAGTTACAAAACGGTAATGACCAAGACGAATTTCGCTCACCGGTAAACTGCATTCCGACAATCTCATAGCAACACTGATTGTATTGACAAAGCTGTATAATAGCAAATAATAAGGACCGGCGCGAAGTTTATTGACCGTCTAGGTATTGCCCGGGTGCTTAGCCGGCACCTAATCAGAACAGGTAATTCTACCGGAGCCGGCAACGGCTGATTGGTTATCGACCCGATGCACTCTTGCCAACGTTGCTAAATATCTAACTTCAAACTATTCATGTACTTTAGTATATTAAAAAAAATGAGATTAGTTGTGCATTTTAGTATTGAAATCATAAAGCGGCAATCACACTGCGTTGTTCACCTAATGCGGTCGCCGAACTTGTTTCAAACTACTTCGGCGAACAACTGTCGCCTTAAAATTACTACGGTGTTCTTTACACTTTTGCGGTCGCCGCATGCAGCATGCGGCGAACAACTCAGTGTAATTGCCACTTAAGGCTGAATAAGGGCGAAAATTGTCGTAGGCAGAATCAAAATAAGTTAAAATATAAGACACTAGAAGATGTCTACTGCTGAACAAAGGCAACTCGCTACTTGCATCTACCGTTTGCGCGCACCTTTCGCCATATCCTCAGTCCACATACTGGGAGGCCTGCCGACGCTTCGTCTTCAGCCTAGGATCCACTTGAGAAGCCACTGAGCAGCCTCCGCTTGAGACGAACTGAGACGGTTCAAGTCGATGGGATCGGATGGATGGAGTGGTGAACTGAATATATGAGTTTTGAACATGAAACTACCGTGAGATTCACTCATATTAAATGATATTGTAACGGATAACTCACGTCTTAAACCGAGTTTAGCTCGATATGTTTCGGGCTATTTCGTAGCCCTTCTTCTCAGGAGCACGCGAACGCGACTCGGCGGCTGCCGCAACATGCACACTTCGCGCCACCACACTCGGTTTAAGACGTGAGTTATCCGTTACAATATCATTTAATATGAATATATGAGTATTTCAAAAAGTTGTCCCGTCATGAAATTTACAAGAAATCACTTTTGTCAAGAAATTATTAACCAAAGGACGAATTAATTATAAAGGACGAGATCATAAAACATAAACTAGGTACATAAAACATACAAAATTTCTTGACGTCAGGAAAACGTCAAAAAATCGTAATTTTGTAACTACATCAATACTTTCTATTGGATCCCAACAACAAAGATTATCTGACTTTTTATCACTTTTACCACAAGATTTTGTATATATTTAAAAACAAATTTACTTTACTTTATTTCAAAATTACTTATTTTTGTGGTGAATAAGCGTCAGGATTTTTTTTTAATAAGTGGACGACTGAAAAATTAAAAAATGGACAACTTTTTGAGAAATAGTCATATGTAACGATGCAAGTGGCGAGTTGACTTTGTTCAACTGTAGACAAAATATGGCTCGGCCCGTGAGGACGAATTGGCTTCATGACGTGGCATGCTGCAAGTTGAGGCAGCGTCTATACCTGTGCTGCCTCAACCTGAGGCAGCGTCTATACTTGTGCGGCCTCAACTTGAGGCAACCACTCGACTCGAGGCTGCTTCAAGCACATTCGCGACCACCATATCGCTACGCACTACGCTCGTAACCAGTAGCAGTGAATTCCGCTTTGTATCTAAATCTACTTACTTACAAACAGAGAAACTGGATATGGATTTTTGGAACTGAATATGGCTAGTGGATTGTCTTTCTGGGTCTTGGTCGCCACTCAAAGACTATCTCTCCCAACGTTGATGATTGCGTATAACAAAATCCGATCTGCATTTCCTCACCCCGTGATTTTACATAAACCAAAAGCCATGATAGCTTCCTGTCAATCCCTTTAACAGGCATATTGTGCGAGCTTTAAACTATTACAATACTAGCTTCGTTAGGCACGCAGTCAGCGACAGCCTCATCTAACGCGCCACTGTCAACGTCGATTGTAATTTAGATGAAATAACGCTGTATGTGAAATTGAAACTTAATGGAAGCGGTGGTAGAGGTATGATCAATTAAAAGCAAGGCTTAACATTTTGATTATGTGTAAGAATCGTGATTTTGTTCATTATTTTATGTAAGGTATTGCACATGAAATCTGTATTGTTTAGAACTACCCATACACTTATTATTTAATTTAACACCTCTTGTGTTTAATGTATGCTGGTTATTAATACGTTGCTTCAGAGCAGTGTTGGACGTTAATAACTTTTGTTATTTAATTACAATTTCAGTTTTAAAGAAGTAAAGACTAAATATAAATTAAAAATAAAATAAAATTAACTAACAACTAAGTACGCTTAAACTAGTAGAAACGTAATTTGTGATAAAAAATATTGTTAAATTTTGACATTCATCACAAGTAGTATACTAATCGCATATTACATAGTAATATTGTTCGTAACTGAAATTACTGAATTAGGTACCAGAACTATTGTCAAAATTCGTGCAAGCCATTCTGTTAAATTTTTCGTGAGACTGCTCTCTTTTCAAAACTAACAGCATTATTTTCTATTCCAAATGTGACAGTCTTGTCGATTGTAAACCATACAGAAATTTTGAATCTGAAAAGTATATAATTATGTCAGAAAAGACGAAATTATCTGCACATAAACAATTACCAACTTACGTACAGTCAGCTACAAAGAAATTTTGACACGGGCAAATTTATAAAGACAATGTATACACTATATTATTGAAGTACAAACGTGTTGCATCACGTGAAAAATCTAGTTTTATACACGTTTTAGACAATTTAGAAAATCAATATTCAAATTAGTACCGAATAAATCAAATTAACGAACACTCAGAATCGACTGGAAAACCAACAAACGGAATGTTTTATTCAGACCGACTTCAAAACGTACCCTGCGTTCCGTGCCCGTCAAACAGAGCCAAAGCAACAATGAAACAAATCACCAACGAACTTCGCCGGTTAAACTTCACAACTCACGTTTCCTAAGCCCCCAACTCATCTATCGCCGTCGCGCCTCACCGCAGCCGGATGAAAAGGACACATATAGCTACCTCTTGAGTCTTGAAATCATTTTGAATGGCGTCTTGTCGCGTCTGTGGAGTCAGAAGGGTGACCCTTGACAACTTTATTTATGAGACTCGGCGGATACAAGGACCCTGACTGAGTACTAAAAGACTAGGGTACCTTCTTTTTATTTTGTCTAGGAGTTGCCATGCCACTTCGTGTTGTGTTTTTCGGATATGACTGCAGGAATACGTGCTCTTTGTGTGGGAGGTCTTGATCCCCGCATATGTTTCCAAGATCGATTTAGTGTGGAAATTTTATGAAAATAGTTCCTTTGTGGTAAAGAGCTGTTTCTCATAATATTCAATTTAAAAATACGTCTGTATTACACCATCGGTCGAAATCTAGAGATGCAACAAGCACAGCGCCATGCGAGGTTAAAACCGGCCAAGAGCGAATCGAACTCTACCATAACGTGTAGCCTAGTGGTTAAATAGCCCTCTATTATATTAGGGGAGCCTCAAAATGAGGGTCGTGGGTTTGAACCCGGACTTGCATTTCTGAGTTTTTCTAATTCAATTCTTCAAGAAACTATTTAACAAATTAATTTCCTACGAAGATACAGATGTTAAATTGTAAATTTATAGTTACAAGAGCGCCAAAGAGACACGCAAAATACTTACAAAACTTGTAAAGTATTTTGCGTGTGATCAAGTATTCAAGCCCTTCTACT
This sequence comes from Choristoneura fumiferana, assembly GCF_025370935.1. Lineage (NCBI taxonomy): Eukaryota > Metazoa > Arthropoda > Insecta > Lepidoptera > Tortricidae > Choristoneura > Choristoneura fumiferana. The sequence continues at coordinate 16,359,060 of NC_133481.1, read as the reverse complement.
CTTGAAATTCAGAATTTTTCCAGTTTAGGTATTTAATGAGTTTATACAGAATGCCTCAAAAACTAAAGCCACTCTATACTGTGGTCAGCGACGTGAAAATGAAAATACCCATATCATGAATGAAGTTATCTCAAAAACTAAGTTATTTTTATAAAACTTAGTTTTTGAGATAACTTCATTCATGATATGGGTATTTTCATTTTCACATCGCTGGCCACAGTATAGAGTGATAAATTGTAACATCTGGCCACAATATAGAAATGAAACAGACGGATCGTGATAGATATAGATTTGTTCTCGGTAAACATAATATCAGGAAAATGTACCGTTTTGCTGCACGACTGTGTCCCATTAATAACTGTCGATAGCAAAACGATAGACATAGCCGGCTGTCATAGTCAGTCTGCAGCGAGAAATGACGCTTTCATGCTTTGTCGTGGTCGTAGTCTGTAAATTCATAATTAAATGATATCCCGATTTATTATAATAATTTTATCCAGCTCATTATACCATTAATCGCATATGCTATCGGTGAAATAAAGTTTGCTGAGCTACTTTCTTGATTTCGAACAACTGAGCGCCAGTACAGACTGACTGCATTCCAACTACAACAACATCAGAACTGCCAACCGCTCATACACTTCAATCGCAGCCAGCATGCAGTTTTTTTTTACTCTTTTTTCTCGAGAATCGAGCCTCGAATAGCCTTAGGTTAGATCTATCAGGAAATATTATGTTACAGTGTGCAGTTGTCTTAGCTGCAATGGAACTGCAATGAAAAATGCATTGGCAGTTGGCATTTACGTTGCAGACGGAATGCAGTCCATCTGTAATGGACCATAGTGTAGTGTCAGCTCTTTGTTTCTCTTTTATGGTAATTTGTGTTTTTGTGATGTTGTTTTCTAGCGTGTTAAGTAAATGTATTTCTTCTTCTTTTCCGTCTATCCCACTAGTAATCTTATTTCACTGTATTGTTATTTTAATTTTCTTCGGGATATCATTACAATTTGTAACAGTTTTTTTGCAGTGTTGCATGTTTAAAACTTCTTTGTCATGATCAAAATAATCTAAGTACTTTATTCAATTTTTTCAATAGTTAACCACTAAACATACCTACTGTCTTACTATAGAAATATCTGTCAAAATCTTTCTAACTTATCGCATAAAAGTTTTAACAAAAAAAATGTTTGTCGGATTTCAACGTCGAATTCCAACACACAAATGACTATTTCTCAAAAAGTTGTCCATTTTCAATTTTTCAGTTGTCCACTTATAAATATATATACATTTCCTGAAGCTATTTCAACACAAAAAATAAGTAATATTGTGTTTAAATATATAAAAAACCTTGTGGTAAAAGTGACAAAAAGTCAGATAATCTTTGTTGTTAGATCCAATAGAAAGTTTCGATGTAGTTAGAAAATTACGATTCTTTCCTTACAAGATTTCGTGACGTTTTCCTGACCTGAACAAATTTTTGATGTTTTATGTAGTTTATGTTTTTTGATCTCGTCCTTTTGTCAATTTCATGACGGTACAACTTTTTGATAAATACTCAAATCTGAAAAATCTGAACTTACCTACATACATATATTTACTTCCGATTGCATTTCAATGACATGCAACATGCAAATGACATTAAACCTTAGGATTTAGACTAATTACTTGAGAAAATAAATGGAATATCTGTCTTGCTCCTCCATCAAGTAGTGAGGCCAAGTGGTGCGAAACATCTAATAAGGTATATGTAGGGCAGACGGGACGTAATTTTGCGACTAGGTATAAGGAGCATGTTTCTTCTTTTAGGAATAGATGCTCCGAAAAATCCAATTTCGCAAAACATTTACTAGAACATAACCATGATTTACCAGATTCACATATATACGACATATTAAATGTTTGTGAAAAAGGATTACGTCGGAGTGTTCTAGAACAGATGGAAATAATTAGGCACAACGACAGGGGTGTTATTATCAATGAACAATAAAATTTTGCTTCATCGCCATTTTTGAGGGTATTTTCTAGTAATACAGGCAATTAAAGTGAAAGGGAAGGCATAAATACGGTCAACCGTTCTGAGTGAGCTCATTCTTCGACCAAGCGTCGTAGGGTCAACAGCCCCTGATGGTGCTTCGGAGAGAAGCGGAACACGTGTCCGGGATCTTGTTTATGGTTGTGGTGGTGGTGGTTCTCTTGGTGGTGGGTTCAGTTACGTTTGCGTTGGTTATTTACGTTTTTTATGCGGAGGAAGGGCGGGTAAAATTGCATGAAAAAACATTTTTTCCAACTCAAACGTAGCTCTTTCGCACGACTTGGCCTCACTACTTGGCGGAGGAGCAAGACAGATATTCTATTTATTTTAACATGGACCTCCGCAAAGTAACGTCTGAATCTATACAGTATTTAATTACTTGAGTACATAGTATAGTATAGTATATAATGGCCTGTACATTACATTGATGCCCATAACCTAGATCAAAGACAGGACGAGACAGGAGGAGACGATAATAGCAATATTGGCACAGTGGGGCGTGAATTCCGCGCGCACGGGCAGCCGGGCAAGCGTGAGCGGGCTTAATGAAGTCAGTAGGTCCAGGGGGCTTATAGGTTATTTTAATTAATAAGCCCTTGCCCTAGATTTAGTACGTAATCTATAAAATGCAGCCCATAACGATGTTAAATGCATTATTAATTACCATATATTTACTCGGTTATCCTTTGTATATATTTATGTTTGTATGTTAGTCTGTAAGGGGCTGTTTCACCATCCATTGATTAGTGTTAACTGGCGGTTAGGTGTGATGCCGTCTCTATTTGTTTTGTTCGAATAGACGGAGACGGCATCACATTTAACCGTCGGTTAACGCTAATGAATGGATGGTGAAACAGCCCCTAAATGTGTTATTGTTGCAGATAATTAGTAAAATGTTAAAAAAAGAAAGACAATAAATAAGGTATACCGCAGTCGACAGGCTAGCAACCTGTCACTATTGCACCTTTTTTTGTCAAACTTTAAACTTAAAATTGCTAAAAGTAGCTCCGAAGCGTCAACGTTTTGTGTGCTCTGCCTACCCCATTTGGGAATACAGGCGTGATGTTTGTGTGTGTTGTGTAGAAAATAAAACAAATTTACCTTTAATATTAGTAGAACACTAGTAGGATATTGAGAGTGAAAGTATCACTCTAAGAAAAACAACGAACCACTTAAAATAACAACAAATATTATAGTCGACATCATCTCCTTTCATCTCCTTTTGAAACATCGCCGTTCATGACCCCAGCACTGATTCCCCCATTTCTAATAGGTTTAAAAAAAGCACAATCAGCTCAAACGCTATATTAAGTTGATTCATTTATGTATCAAATACATATGTTCGCTCTCAAATCATATTTCCGACAATATCATTTCGCAAGCCGACGTAGCATGAAATACGCCTTGAATGACTCGACAAAGACGCTGCTGCCAAGGCGCGGGTGGGTCACACAGGGGTGGATATCGAAAGGCGATTAGAGTATAGCAAAAGGATATTAAAGTTCCGAGATTTCTCTTTAAATTTGAGTATCAACAGAAAAAAAAACTGAATTGGATGTGTTACAGATTTAATCAAAAATTCGTTGCCACCGTGAAATTAAATTACATGTATCTTTAGTTAAATTACATATTTGTATTAAATAAATACTGCACTTTTTACAAGCTTTTCTTTAGTTTTACCTGTCCCGTTGTCTGTCTGTCTGTCTGTAATCAAATCTTGCCAGTTAAATTCGACCAACTTCCAGTAGTTGGATTGACTTTAAATTTGGTATACTTGTGTAAATTGCGTGACAATACAATAATCTGGTAGTGACATCCTGGTAATCCGGCCAGGATCGGCTCCACAGTAGCTACGGAACTCTTCAACGGTTAATGGCATCAACTTGAAATTTGGTATGCAAATGTAGTTTGGGTGACAAACGTACAGCCAGCAAAAAAAGCTTGTATTAAAAATTATTTTTTTAACCAAAAACTTATTATTAGTGACAAATGTCAGCCACGAGTTTGTAGAATATCACATTGAAATGTTATAACCCCCACGCATCTCTTGAGTTTATCGAAATTCATGTGCAAAATTACATTTGAATTTAACCACGAGCGTTACGGTAAAAGGAACCACCGTGCAGTAAAGGCGCGTGTGAAATTATTCTCAAGCCTCACTGGGCCCGCCTAAGAACTATGTCCTAAGCCCTCTCATTTTAAGAGGAGACCTGTACCCTGTAGTTTAACATAATATAGGCCGAGATGTAAAGAATAAGGACTAAGGAAGTAAGAATTCACAAATGAGGATTCTCGCATCATCTAATGAGGCTTATCACTAGCTGTCACTGTACTCCGGCTCGAGAGCAACCCGTCTGGCTAAAACGAACCTCCGTTGTAATATTTTATCCCCTCCCGGAATCGCGGAACTTCTTTTACAGTGATTTGATGATATTGCACTTTGACGAACGCAGAAATTGGGGAGAAAAAAGAAACAAGATGGATGATGCAGGACGCTTGAATGGCGAGAGCCTACAAGGACCGGATTTTTAAACATAACAGCTTATCTATAGCATCTTATTGAACCGTTGATATGCAAACAGAGCCTTGTGCGACGCAGCTAAAGTCTAATTTATAAATGAACGTAAAAGTAAGAAAGAGGTATGGAAAATAAGTCGATAAGTATTCCTGTCAAATACGTAGGTATTAAGCCTTTTCTACGTGACGGGAGAAATATTGTTTGATTTGTTGGCTCAAGATTATTTCATATACAATTCTTTTTCTCAACTCATCCACAGATTATAGTTTAATTACTTGATTCCTCACATCTCTATTCTGGTCTTTAATATTGCTATAATACATTATCCATTATCATCCATTATCCTAACTTGTTCACAGTCTTTTATCGTGTTGTAAGAGAGTTGACACACACGTTCACAAATTTTATGTGATTGTAAAATAATTAATAATAAGCATAATCATAAAAGTCATGTTTAATAGAAATATAGTCAGGTTAACCATTATAGAAAAAACAAGTTAGGATATTGACGATTACGGAAGTTGTCACAGTTATGTGAATAACTTAGAAAGACAATTATTTTGGATACCATGTCGTGGCATTACGAACAAATTGATAAAGAAGACAACAATATCAGCTGAAACGCATTATAATGCAGCTTTCAATTATCTGCTACGTAATCTTAAGTTAGGCTCATGGGCCCGCAAACTAACTAAACCCGTCAGAGTTTCTCACGTCGTGTAAATAAAGCTTTATGCTTCTTTGATATCGCACGTGAGTCTCCAAGTTTATGCTGATTAAAGTGTTTTTACTAAGGAAATATTGTTATGAGGTTATTATGTTTTACGTGTTTGGACTGACGTTGATTAATATCGCATAGTTTATTAGGTTTCAACGTCAAATTACGTCGGAATGTGTATAAATTACAAGTACGCGCACGTAGTTCAAGTTACCTTTCATTAGTTTTCCGTATTTGTATTATTTTTACTTTCGACAAAAGTAGTTATTGGCTTTTTAACGTACAGTTTAACGTGTCTATTGTTTTTCTGCTCATTAAACAAGTGAAGTATATTGTTATCTCCTCTTTTTTATCCCATTCGGAAAATACATGCATAAAACAGTTTCCCATCCCTAGAATTTTTCACTGAATCATCGAGTGATACTTACGGCAGGGAATAAAAAGTCCTATTGGAAGGAAAACCATGACCGCACTTCCGGGAATAAGGTATCCGGGATACCGTATCCCCGAGCAGCCATTGAGTTATCTGAGACTTATCGCAGATATCTTTGCCAGTAATCAATCTCAAAGAACCATAAGGACATAATTACACAGATGACACCTAGCGAAGCGATAACGTTCCTACCCCATTTTGGGAATACAGGCGTGATGTTTTGTGACATCTAGACACGATTTTATCATATGGGTCGAGTTTATAAGATAAAAAAATTGCCAAATGTGCATTTTTGTGGTACTTACCTAGTTTTAAGCCTTTTCTATTATTGGTCATGTAATGAGCATGTTAGTATAAGTGACACAATATTTCTTCTATTAAACTGTACTACTTTTGTCCCCTCGCTGACAGGACAGAATAACAGCAAGAAATAGTTTGATCCACCCATTTATTACAATGAATGAATAGAAAGTTAATTCTGTATGAAAAATAAAATAAAATAAATAACACACTTTAAATAAAGTTAAAAAAGGTTATTTACTATTTAAGGCTTTTTATCCTTGCTTCCATTTTTTTTTTGCTTATTTGGTTATTTTGTTTTACGATAATTTGGTCCAATTGTTTTATACAGGGTTTTTAAAAAATATATCCGGAATATTCTAGTAGATGATCGAGTTAGTTTAACTGAGCACGCATAAAGATTTTACGCCAGCTGTCTAGATAATAAATGATTTGCGAAAACACGTGCGCTTAAATTTTGTTAACAATATTCAAATATGTAGGAGAAACTAAAATGAGCGTACCTATTAGCACTGTGGCTTGCCACAGGATTAGATAGTGAATAAAGTTATTGAGTGCGGCCATTGATAACAGTCAGTTAACATTATACTTTGAATTGAAATCGGTTTAAATTAATATTTCAGGCAGTGGTAGGTTAGTTGAATTGACTACTACAATGAAATACACATTGGATCTTTATTAAATAGGTACCACGAATTATTCGGAAAATACAAATGAAAGTTGGTCACAACCATTTGGATAGACAAATTAACAGGAAAATCGAAAATAACATCAAACATTAAGGCAAACATTCCTTAAAATTTTTCGTTTTTTTTTTGTTTTGTTTTATTGCATTCGGTTGATGTTAAAAATTTTGTAAGAAGTTAAAGAAAGGGTTATCTTGAATGAATCAGATCGAATGAAAATGATGAATACTGGTGAATTCCTTGAAATTCTTATTTACTTGGTCACTGGATAAAATATTATCATTTAATTTTTATGTCACCTTGTATATTTCTTCTGAAAATCTGAAGCATTTAGATTATTAAATTCATGTCACATAGTCGCATTACGAAACGATCAGCTACTTCAAAATTCAAAGTTCGTATCATACCATATCTCTCATTCTCCCATTATTCCATTAAATACTATTTACGTGAGTGGGACGGCAAGACGAAGACTTCAATTCAAGGTGTTTTAGTCAAAGAGTTCCAATACGTCTCTATTCATATTATAACTAGAAGTGAAACTTAGTCGTACTTTGTTACTATAAATTTAAGAACATGCAAAAACCGATTCGTAATTGTCAGTAATACAGCTGTCATTTATTTTTTTAGTTTTTAAATATCTTCTTAGACAGAAGTTATAAAACTAGTGTACTTACAAGAGTGTAAAATTACGCGATAAAAATTAGTTTTAGAACGGAGTTGGCATATACTCTTGTAAAAAATAAGTGTAAAATTATACTATAATAACACTTAGAGCTGTAATAAGTAAGTAATTACATGCAAAATACAGCCTGTGTACCTACAGCTTTGACGATAAAACTAGCTTGCGGTATCCCACAATACTTAAAGTGTTATAGTAGAGTTTTAATATTGTATTAAAACACCATAAGCTAACGCGGATCCCTTAATAATTACTTTATGTATAAAGCTGTAGCTTGAGCTGTATAATAACTGGTAAATCATTCTTATAAAGACAAGATCTTTTTGTGACTCTCTTGTAAAAGAACTTTAAGTTCTAAATGAGCTGATATATTGATGTTCACGACACTTAATTGCTGCTTGGGTTATAACCACTGACCTGTCATTTACTCCGGTCATTATTTTGAAGTCCTGAATCTCCATTTCACCCATGAACTGCGAAAAATCTGAAAATAATATAATTCAATATAAATATAACGCATATAAACATACGAAAAACTTTAAATATTTAATGATAATGATGATTCATTTTATTTTACTACTTTATAGTTCTCGACTTTACGTCAATGGCTTTTAATAGTCAAATTCTGATCAATAAAAAATAAAGACTGATTTCTGCGAAAAACCTTTTGTATTTCCTTTTTGTACAATAAACAAAGAAGAATATTGCCCAGCTCCAACAGCCAGAGTGGCGAGACGTGGCCTTTTGCAGAGCAGTGACAATATTTGGGGTCGGAGGCCAAGATCAACTTCGGATCGTCGAGCCATTGTAGTAGGTATGTGAGAAAGTATGTCAATTCTACGAAAGACAAAGTGAAGCTAATAAACCTACGTGTAGTCGTAGGCATTCAACAGAGCAAATTACTTGACGAGGTGTAGTTTTACCTGGCCCCACCTAGTTCTTGCCCTGACAACCCAATGGTTTGACCTACGACCTCTCAAGCAGAAGGCCCTACATTCGAGCCCGAGTACGCATCTCTTTGTTTTTTTGCTCAAACGCAGTGTAATTTGTAAAGAAAAATCATGAAAATGCCAGTGCGCCTAGAGAATAGTTTAATGTCATGTGCAAGGTTCTTGATCCGCACTGGACGCGTGGCAACTACAGCTCAAGCCCTCTTATTCCGAAAGGAGACTTGCATCTCGCAGTGAGAAATTTGTACGCCGGAGAGACTGATATTACCCGCGACTGTATTAATTCTGTCCTTAGTTTTTATTTGTTCTACAGGTTAAAAAGTTTATCTCAGACATTTTCTTCTAATGACCCGTCAGGCACTTGTCCCACCGCCGACGATGAGCGAGAAGCGAGCAGAGCGAGTAACTAGAAACGAGTGGGCGAGCAGTGAAAAGCGAGTGTTCGAGCACGACGGGCGATTACTCGCTCCACTCGCTCGAGCCGGGCGGCCGCCAAGCTAACAGCGCTGAGCGAGTATCGCTGAGCTAGTTTTACAGCCCAGCGAGTTTTATAGCTCTTGTCGCTGCGACAAAAGATGTAAGAGCGAGTTCTCGCCGGCAGTGTGAACCGCCAGCGATCAACTATTAATATATATGTCTCTTTTAATCACACAGGATCTTATATCTTTTGTTCGTTTCTTGAGCGAGAAAATAGTCGATAGCCAATCGTTTCCTCGCCGGCGGTGAGACAACTGCCTCACGCTCATAAGAAATATAATGGCCGGCAGCTCCAAAAGCTTTTGACATTCGATATATAATCTGCTCGGGAGTCACGCACTAAATTTGTCAAGCGTCCGAGTGTCTGCTGTAATTTGAGATGGGCCTACGGCCTAAATTAGGTTTACCAGACAAATGTCGGGGCGCAGAGAATAACGGCTGTGTCACTTTGGTGAAAACTAACCGAGCAAAAATACAAGTATGTCGCGCAAATGTGCATCACATTTACATAAATCTAATTATGCTTGTACTTTGGATACGTTGTATAAAAAATCGGACAAGTGCGTATCTGACCACGTGTAATATAGAGTTCCGTACTAATATGCGACACTGATATACTTATTCATAGAACTAATATTCAAAATAAGTTTAGATATATTATTACTCGTTAACTTGTAAAGCCTAATAGGATGCGAATAGCCTTATGTCTTCAGATTTTTTTCAAACCAACGGCTTAATTTATTTGTTATTTCGGTTCGGCCAAAAAGTTAAATTACCTGGTAGTTTCTAGCAATCAACTAAACCATCTGTCGAAATTAACGAAAAAAAAAATACTGTGCATGCCTACCTAATCATGGAAAATTAGATCTTTTTACCACTAAGCTAGCTAACCCGCGGACGGACACAATGACTGACTGTGACATACTTGTCTTATTCGATGACACTGATGATTATGTTGTTCACTGCATGATATAATTTAACGACGATACGTGAAAGAAATGGTATTCCGTCTTAATCATCTACATTACGTACCAACACCCCAAGTGGATTAATTGCACTCACTAAGCCATAGAAAACGCATAGCAGAAAATTACGCGTCCTTAACTAGTAAAGAGGAGATAAGAGTAAAAAGTTAAGAAAAAAAGGTTTTAGAAAAAAGATCTAATAGCTACTTGTAAATGTATTTGTCTGTCTGTCTGTCTCTCTCTCTCTCTATCTCTCTCTCTCTCAGTCTGTGTGTATGTGTGTGTGTGTATGTGAGAGAGAGAATGAATGAGTAATTGCTTAGTGTTACACTCATATGGCCATCCTGCTTAGGAAATGTCATGTTTTAGGACATGTGTTAAATTTCCTTAGTAAAAATTATACAAAGATTTTTAAAAACATGTCCACATGGTAGATCGATGTTTTTATATCGAAAAGTGTAAAAAACGAAATTGCATTTTTTTTGGACTTACGCCCTTTTGAATTAGGACGGCAGTATATAGGTTCCTTGTAGTACTAGGGAACCCTGAAAATTACTTGTTAATAATTTGAGTCCTACGTATTTCTGTAGCTCATCTACCTTATCTAGGCCTATAGTTATCCCACTGCAGGATACAGGCTTCCTCTCAGAACATAAGGGCTTAGGCCGTAGTTCGTTAGTTTATATGAAGTTTTTCCATGGATATTTTCTATCTGAACATCTATGTGGATAAAATTCACATCCCTAGTCATTACAGTTTCACGCTGTTAACCGCAATACGCTAGAAGCTCAATTAAAGTAAGTGCTCTGATTATTAAAGCTATGGCTACTCGTTATCTGCAAAATTCCACGTCCGACCTCCAGACAATCTGAGGTGACCATTGTAACCCGCAAACTCAAATAATAATCCTTAAAAGAAACTTGGCAGTTAATTCTCTGGAGTAAAATTTTGTCCGATGCTAAAAAAGTCGTAACACCTTTATTTCTACCTTTCTAAAAACATACTGTCATGATAAAGCTTACGTCTTTGCTTGAAACAAATATTTAGAAAAAGTTTTATTTTTTTACTCTTTTTAGGGTTCCGGAGCCAAAATGGCAAAAACGGAACCCTTATAGTTTCGCCATGTCTGTCTGTCTGTTGTCTGTCTGTCTGTCCGTCCGCGGCTTTGCTCAGAGACTATCAATGCTAGAAAGCTGTAATTTTGCACGGATATATAAGTAAACTATGCCGACAAAAAAATTTTTTTAGGGTACCTCCCTTAGACGTAAAGTAGGGGTGATTTTTTTTTCTCATCCAACCATATAGTGTGGGGTATTGTTAAATAGGTCTTTTAAAACCATTAAGGGTTGGCTAAAATGATTTTTCGATTCAGTGATTCGTTTGCGAAATATTCAACATTAAAGTGAAAATTTTCATTAAAATCGAGCGTCCCCCCCCCTCTAAAATCTAAACCAGTGGGTGGAAAAATTTGAAAAAATTCAGGATGGTAGTAAGTATATCAAACTTTCAAGGAAAACTATAACGGCTAAGTTTGCTTGAGAATTATTAGTAGTTTATGAGTAAATAGCAGCCTAAGGTATAAAATATACCTAAACTTGTTTATTTATTTCGTTCTAATACTGGTAAAGGGGCGTGAAAATGAAAAGGTCTTTGCTCAGCAGTGGGTGGATGTAGGCTGATTTGATTGATTGATTGTTTTGTTCTAATTCTGCGCTTGAAAAAAACACGTGCATCTTTGTGGTAGTTGTATACGCAAAACTATTGAGTGGCTAATCTGAACATTTTCTTTTCACGTGGGCGATAGAAAACGTACGATTGCCTTTGCCTTACTGTAACCGGATACTATTGATTAGATGCTTGCAACTCCAGGAAACTCGCATGCTACTAGTCTTTTGCTAAGTGTAGCAAATAATTAATTCATCTATACTCAGCGGCACAAAATTTGGCCACACCTCATACAAACCTACCTTATACTGGATACATTTGAGGAGTCGATACGAGAAGTCTATAAAATGTCTCAGTTTCAAGAAAAACGGTTACAATTTCTTTTTTCATTATGAATCAGGTGGCAAAGAGTTTACATTGTAACCACTATACCTTCAATAGCGGGTTTTATTTTTTCACTCCGAAGATCATTTAGAAAAAGTATACGTCGCCACAGTCACTAGAGTCGCACCACGCAGACGAATGGCAAATTAATAACAAACGATTTTCGATACCGGCGGCACCCTTCGGCGAATACGACACGATCCCGAATTCGGATCACGGCACCTCCCTTTTACGTTTTAGTGATGGGAAAACGATAATTTTAAATTAGTTATCGATGTAACAAAACCAAAATTTATCACGTATCTGCTCCATTAGGTTCTTTGCAAAGCATTTAAAGAAATTCATACATAGGCTTGCGGTGATACTCGCATAGAGACTGAATTTTTCGGGTATCAAACATGTGCCTAGTCTTGTGGAGCTTTAAGGATAGATAGGTAGTCCAATTAGGTTACATAGAACCACTACTCTCGTCTGTTGTTCAGTGTTATACTGGCTACTTTATTGTGATCATAATACATTTATAACCTAAAACCGCTGTCATTTTTTCAAATTAACCATTCGAATAACATCAATCTAGCTTCCTGGGACAGTGTTTCCAGTGCGGTACAACTTAGGGATCTTTAAAAAACGAGACTATCAGTCTCTCAAAAGGCACCGCACCTGTGATACCCCTCGTGTTGACAGGTGTCCATGGGCGGCGGTGATTGCTTCCCATCAGCATCTCTAATATTATATTATATAGGTATATAAAACCCAAAGACATTGTGCTATCATTAACTAGTCTCTGAAATTATCGACAGCAATCGACACCCTGTAACCATTCGATAGTCTTCACCCTCACTAGCCCAGCGGGTACGGGAGAGCGACAAATCACGCGCACTGCGGCCACCGCCTAAATGAATATTGACAACCAACTAGCGACCGGGTGGAATTGATAATCGGACCCCTAATGGTAGCGATCGGATTTTTCGGCGTTTTGAAAAATGATGCTCGTTTGATTTTATAGGGAGTCGACTGATTCTTGGATAAGTGCATGTAACTTTTCAGGATTTCACTTATATTTTAATTTTAGTTTTAAGTACCTACACAGTCACGTATGGCAAAAAAGGCGGTGCGTAACAAAGGATATAAGAGCAATTGATATAATGTAATTTATCTTAAAAACCAAACTCATTTCTATTTGTTATTAATTTGATTTGATGTACTTTGGGTTAGGTTAGGTTTGTTTTATAAAAACATTTTGTGAAGCTCTTATCCTTTCAAATTATATCAAATGTTGTTGTATATTTTTTTTATGGTATAGGGGGAAAACGAGCAGGCGGATCGCCTGATGGTAAGCGATTACCGTCGCGCATGGACACCTGCAACGCCAGAAGAGTCACAAGTGCGTTGCCGGCCTTTAAGGTAGGAATACGCTCTTTTCTTGAAAACTTGAAAGTCATATCGGTCCGGGAATACCGCAGGCGATAGTTCATTCCAAAATTTTGCTGTGAGATGTTGTTATATCCTTTGAAATTATAATATCAAGTGTTGTTGATCATTACACATCCGAAAAAAGGGGAGGCCTTTGCCCAGCAGTAGAACACTTTAAAGGGCAAAAAAAGTACACAGTGCCTCATCACTTCGTACAATACTTCTCCACCACTACCATTGATACGGCGCATTGATTTGTAGCGACCCCTAACGCCTTCTAGTTATCAATTAGAGAAATTATTACATCCTACATCGCACTATCGATGTTTTTCGATATTGTTCTTTCACGTTTTCAACCCCAAACTCGAGCATTTTTTCAATTTCTCATAGGTAGGCCAATAATAAAATTGTTGAAAAAAAAAATTGACCTCTTAAAAAATATGATGACCTGTGTGGGCGATTATTCAGCCGTTTCAAAACTCTCATTTTTCTGGACACTTTTCGGTAAAAATGCCCGAATATTCTGATACAGTTTTTTAGTTATCTGGTAGAAATATAGGAACTCAAACAAATAATTGAAAAACGACATCAAATTCGACAGCCAATTCGTAAACGTGTGACCAGAAAAATAAGGCGGTTGAAACGCTCGAATTACCCGTGTATTGTTTTAAAGGTTGTTGACCTGTTTTTACCCAATCAATAAACCTTGACGCTGATAAATGGCAAATAGTCTAAGAATCAAAAAGCAAAAGTGAATATCCTGTAATTGTTACATAAAATCGTTCAAAGACCCAAGAGTGACTTGACGATTTAGCCAACTACACAGTGAAATTAAAGGCAAAAAACGTGTTATTAGTCCTAGGAGATTAGATAATATAGGTACCTAACGATAAACGAATGGGTACCTATTAGTAGTAGGATAAGCCAGTATGTTTTTGATTAGATTAGGCATCAAAGGAGGATACTAATATTACTTTCTACATAAGTAATAACTACTTATATGTACTAAAGAAACTTTATTTTTGCTTACTTAGTAGGACCACAATAACTATTTTTCGGCACATCGACCCCGGGGTTGAAACCCTTTGGTTAGGATACAGCGCAAAAAAATATACAAAATGATGTCATTTAATTGACAACCGCGTCAAAAGTTCACTTTTTCTTTTTCTTCTTCATATTTAACCATTTCAACGCCAACAACCTATATATACGTCTTCTATATTCTTCGTCGTCTATACCTATATTACTTCAATGCAAAAGCAACCTTCATTCAATTGTGTTAAGGTTAAATTTTAGACATTACCTACAATATAGAGGCCTGGCGTATGGGTGATGTCTTTTGTATTTGACGTGGCGGCGAAAAGGTTAAGAGTTACGCTTTTGTCGGTATAGCCGATGAATGGCAAAAAGTTCACTTACAACAACACAAATTAGGGACCTTCAAAAAACGAGCCTACACCCTTTCTCAAAGGGTCGGTAATGCATCCGTAACTCAGCTTTAGCTATGGATTTCCATGAGCGGCGGTGATTGCTTTCCATCAAGTGATCCGCCTGCTCATTTTGTCCCTAACATAACTATATTTAAAAAAAACTAATCAAGCTTTACGCAGCAAACTTACAAACAACAGTAATTAAAACTGCAATTCCCTGTTGTGACTATACTATCTCCTTTCATAAGTAGGTACTTTGTAAATAAAACCATAAAAACCTCACCTTCAATTAATTTTAATAATTCCTCTCATTTGCCGTCGAAAAAAAATTAATTCAAAAGCAAAATAAATAAATAAGTATCATCTTATCCGGAAACCAATCAGGAGTTTCTCCCCTCAAGCTGTCTTACCCATTTAAAGAAGGTACGAGGGATGTACCCTCGTTAGATTTGCAGAGCAACTTTATTTATTAGCGTGAAATAATAACCCCTAATTTGTTGAATAAATAATGATCATAAAGGGGGATCAGGGGGCAATTAGTAGTGAGATACATTCTGGTGCACCACGTCATGAAGTTAACATGCACTTAGTTATTACTGGTTCGTACACTCGCCTGCATTAATACCTGCCACAGCGGAGCGTGTAATAATATTTGACACGTCCTGCCCGCCCTAGAAATAGAGACGTATCATATATACTGACCGACAAAAAATCTGGCCCTCAAATGTATGCAGTTATAGGTAATTTTAGTGCTCGTGACTGTACGTAAATGATTTCTTTCCTTTCTTTGGAATAACACAAAGCGTCGGGGATATTAAAAAAATTACACGCCCATAAAAACTGACATGAGCTTCTATGGGTGTGTAGATGAAAAACAGGGTTGGTATTTCCATGTCGGTATTATCCGAGCCGTTAAAGAGTGTCACCTGTAAAAACGATCGAGTCAATAAATTCAACATAAATTCTTTTTTAACGTTTTTTATTGTGGACTATGGAACAACCCGTAACCGACCGGACTGTCGTAATTTGGCGGTAAAGAAAACTCTTTCATTTTTTTAAATTGATTGATGCTACTTAAAAATCTGATATTTTTTTCTGTTAATTAGAAAGTTTATTTCTATTGATATAAAAAGTTTAAAGCGTTTTAAAAAAATTCAGATTGTCCCCATTAGGATGAAATCAAAATATTCAGAAAAAAAAATTGAAGGCCAGCAGCTCTGATTTAGATTATCCCTGATGATATTGATGGGGAAGGCCGAACTGTCCAACAGTGGAAGCCCTGCGGCTAATAAGATGATGATGATGATGATGATACTGCACTACCTAGTATGGCAAAAATGAAATTCCAATATTACTGCCGAGATTATCGGGGAAGTTTTATAAACCAATTTCAAGAATTTTACTAGGTTAGTAATTGGTATGCTTACCAAACAAAAAAGTACCACAAAATACTCCAGAAAAAACATTCTCACTCAAGCTCATTTTTATTCCAATTCACCAAAAATTTAAACAAATACCGTCATTCGTCTGATGTATTTTTCATAATTTCACAAATACCACCCCCCAAGTAATGAGGAGGCGGTGAGCAGGAATAAATGGGACAGATTTTGCATAATTAAAAAGGGAAGTAAAGATGATTGCTTATTTCGATGACTAATGGTCGCTTCAGAAGACAGACGCTTTTGACCCCTTTCCGAATCGTTTTTCAATAATAAATACAGGTCAGATGACTTTCATATTCCGGTGTAAGAACGAACCATCGAGCATATCATCAATATAAACTGGAAATGTCACTTAATTATGTAAAAAAAAAACCGGCTAAGTGTGAGTCGGACCTGCGCACCGAGCTTTTCTTACATCCCTAAAAAATCTAGCTGATTAGGTCTCGATACCAGTTTAAGTTCATAAAGTACGGTTCTTGTACTGATGCGTAAGAGTGTATGTTCTCTTGCGATAAGGATTTATAACAAATTACCAATACCACTTCTGAGACGTAAATTATTAACCCTGCTTACGAATAAATGCTATTATTCTGTTCTCGAATATTTAAGTGATGACCTAAATTGTTTGTAATTGTTTTTGTCTAATTTGTTTTTTTCTCGTATACCTATCTAATTTAATGTTCAATATATAAATATAATAGGTTAAGATCTGGCTTAATAGCCAATGTTTTTGTACGCCAACTGGCAAAACATAGTGCAACACGAAAAAATGTAACATCTCTGTATTTATGCGGCCATCACCTATGTTTCACAAATAAAACACTTTTGACTTTGACTTTTGACTTTGACTTTGACTTTGACTTTGTATACCCCTTATTATTTTTTCTTTTTTAAACATTTCTGTTACTATTTATTAAAAGAAATCAAACTCGGAATGATTAATAGAGGCAATTACTCCCAATAAGTTGAGATTGGACAGCTAAAAAAAAAGTATCAGTTGTTTGAGACAACCTACTAACATATTTAATTTATTATTAGTACCTGGGTGACCGAGCTTTGCTCAGGCTAAAACTTGATAATGAGCGTATTCCCAGAGATAAGAACAAGCTAGATCGATTAGTCATCCCCGAAAACCACCACATACCAAATTTCATCGAAATCGGTGGACACATATATACAAGAATTGCTCGTTTAAAGGTATTAGATAGATTAGATAGATAGATATAGGTATCAAAACAAATCAAATTGGAGCCGGACAGTTGGGAGCCTTTCATTGTTAGTTGCGCGATGCAGTCGCGTGAATCCGCCGGTGTTTTGTATTAATTCATGCTAAGCAGTGGGTCCCGCGACCTGGCCGCGGTCGTGGGTCGCGGTCGTCAACATCAGAAAGGCCACTTCTTCGCTTACCTTCAGGCACGTCTAAGGTATTCCTACACGTTTAAAAAAAACTTTTATTTTTTTAAACCTCTCTTTATTTACCGGCCAGTTCAATTTTCAATCGCAAGACATTCAATAAGTCATGTAAGCCTGTAGACACACTGAATATCAAACTTCATTAAAACACCCACATTTAATAAACTGAACAGTTTCCAGTCGGGCGTGTGTGTGGAATTCGCTTCGGCTTCGTGAGACGGGCCCCTAACGAATATTTGATGGGCCCATCTATCTCGCAACATAATATTTCTCAGTCGATGAATAATGATGTTTTGAATTTACTCGCCGTTCCGCTTTGACATAGACGACTTAAACGACGAGGTAATTCATTTTTAAACTGGAGACTTTTTGGATCGGCCATTTGCTCTGATTGGTTGGTCCGTTGCGAAGATTTAGTGCTTCTTGTTATGGAAAATGTTGTTTACTAAGTATTTGTGTTCGTGTTACATAGGTAATGGCGCCAAAATAAGCCTGTTAAAACTATTTTTTTAGTATAAATAGTTGCATAACAACAAGAAAAAAAAACAGCCAAGAGCATGTCGAAAACGCCCAAAATTGGGCGTATATATTGGGTAGTATAACAAAAAAAAAGTAATATTTTTCTAAGTATTTCGTATTTTATACGGAATCTTCCAAGTTTAGGTATATTTTATACCTTAGGCTGCTATTTACTCTTAAACTACTAATAATTCTCAACCAAACTTAGCCGTTATAGTTTTCCTTGAAAGTTTGATACCATTCTGAATTTTTTCAAAATTTTCCACCCACTGGTTTAGATTTTAGAGGGGGGGGGGGAGCGCTCGATTTTAATGAAAATCTGCACTTTTAAGTTGAATATTTTTAAAACATATCACTGAATCGAGAAATCGTTTTAGCAACCCCGTAATGATTTTAAAAGACCTATCTAACGATACCCCGGACTACAAGGTTGGATGAGAAAAAAAAATCAACCCCACTTTACGCCTATGGGAGGTACACTAAAAAAAATGTTTTTGAAATTTTTATTGTACCATTTTGTCGGCATAGTTTACATCCATATTCGGGTCAATCAACTATTTTACTAACACTTTGGGCGTCTCCTGCGTTACCAAAATTGTCTTTGGCGTTACCAAAAAATTGTACTTCCAACAAGATATTTCACGGTTTAATAGGTTGAACTTACATAGGATGGCATGTATTAATGTACACCATCTATTAAATTACAGAAAAAACATGGTTACTTACAAAAATCTGCAATTGTTTGAAAAATGTCGCGGACAGATTAGTGTCGGTAAAAAAGTTGATTGACCCATTCGTGCAAAATTACAGCTTTCTGGCATTGATAGTCCCTGAGCAAAGCCGCGGACGGACGGATAAACAGACAGACATGGCGAAACTATAAGGGTTCCGTTTTTGGTATTTTGGCTCCGGAACCCTAAAAAGAAGATTGGACGAAGAATTTGAAGAATAAAAAATTAGTAGACGTTATGTGAGATCGTTCAGTTTTTATTAACAAATGCCTCTCCCTTAGAACGCCACGGTGAACAACAACTCGGCACTAATATCCACTGATTGTCCAAAGCTCTCGCGTTATCGTCGGTCTACCTATTGGAGGTCTGCTTTTAACCACAACTGCTACCTAGCAACTGCAATTTTTGGATTCAGCGGAGTCAAATTAAAAAGAAAGCACAATTTTTTTTATTCACTAATCCATACTATACTATACTATAATATTATAAATGCTAAAGTGTGTGTTTGTATCTTTGTTCGTCTTTCACGTCGTAACGGAGCGACGGATCGACGTGATTTTTGGCATAGAGATGGGCCAGAGAGTGACATAAATTACTTTTAATTCCGGAAAAATTCACAGTTCTCGAAGGAACAGCGCGCGATAGCCGCATTCTACGCGGGCGAAGCCGCACGCAAAAGCTAGTAGAATAGTAATAGTTGGAAATCCATTTAGTATAACAAAGGCTTTTTTATAAGTATCTTTTTAGAACAAAAAGTTTAACGCGAAAAAATCCTGCTTTGACAACGAGCAAATCAACATTTTTCAATGCGAACACATACAGCGTTCGGAATAAAAATATTCCGTGCCATGTCTCCGATAATTTCTAAACTTATCGCGGGCTAAAGTTGCTTATTTCTTCGGCGGTACCCTAAAACCATTCGACTAAACACTCGGGGGATTCGAAAAGTTTTGTATTCCCGCCTCTTTTGCGTTATCGCACGTGCCTTGTGACTGGCAGGTATGAGGGATTCGAATTTCGAATCAATTCGCTACAGTTAAACCAAGAACGCATTATTTTTTTTCCTGCCAGCGAATCGCGAACACCTGGAGTTTGTTTACAGCCAGCATGAAACGTGATCAAATAAAAATGACGGCTATAAACGCATTTTGTTGAGCTTTGAGGGATTCCAGCCAATCTTGTTTCGAAAATCGGATATGGAATTGAAGATTCAATAGTTTTTTTTGTTAGGTTTGTTGTGATAAAATATTTTGAATTCAGGCCAGATATTCAGGTCTGTTTTATTTCCTGTTTTTTTTTTTCAAACTTTTCGAAATTTATTCATGAAAATCACATTAGAAAATACGGCCTAAGCTCTCTCATTTTAAAAGGAAGCCTGTGCCCAACAGTGGGACATAACTAAACTGAGATGATGATGATACCACAGGAGAAGATGACGCGAACTATTTAACTTCTCTTAAAAAAAAACAACAAAATAATCAGTTTCATTGGTTCAATCTTTATTTGCGTTTTGCATTTTGAGCGCATCTATTCTTTTGCTCTGTCGCTGATGTACCAACGTGAACCTCTGTGCTACTAAATATCTCGTTGGCATCCCATACCCATATTGATTGATAAATCAAAGAAATCATGGTGACATTGATTACTAAAAGGTTCCAAATCTGATACATGAATCAGTTTGTTCGACGTACATTCAGCTTTCATATTCCATATCGCTATAGAAATTCGTCCAAAATTGCCGCAAAACCAGCTTGTTTCAAAGTTGTGGAGCTAAGAAAAATCAACGCCAAGTGAATTTCCAAATGCGGCATTAGCATAAAGACGGTAGGTAATCATCGGTGTCGCCGCGTGCATTGAATACAGATCGGTTATGAGCCTGATCAAACTGTGTAAATTTGCCACAGCGCAATATTGTCGAATGGTGGGGGACACTGTTTAGTTTTTTAAATTCAAATTCAAATTAAAATCATTTATTTCATGTAACAAAACACAATATATTAGTAAATAAATTTAAGAAGGGGTTAGTAACTGCACATACTTATAACTAATAAAAAAAAATGTCGATTTTAGCTACGACAAGTTTTGAGTTTATTGATGGCCAGTATTACGAGGAAATCAAAATTAAATGTAATCCGAGTAATGGTACGCACCTTTAATAATTAATATTCCAATTTTAAATCTACGCCAGTTTTATTAGTACTTAATATAAGTGGATTGTATAACAAGTTCATAAAATGTGCCGTTTTACTCAGGTCGCGGATATAAATCCAACCGAGCCGAAGGCGATGGTTTATAGTAAAATCGAGTGCAAAATGAGTTTTATGATTTATGAACAAGTTATACACTCTGCTTTTCACATCAATAATTGTGACTTGGTCTTATGTAGATCATGAAATGTAATTTTCACTTCTCATGCTCGAGTGACTTTACTTTTTATGCTCTAATGCATAAAGTAAAATCTTCATCTAAAGCTAAAGTCTAACAGCCTTATTCATAAAAAATCCTTAATTGAGGTTTGATCGGTCTGTTACTTAGCAGACTGATTAAGCTTAATAGACGGTTGTCAAGAAGTATGATTCATAAACACTTGCTAGCAGTCTGCTAGTTGTTGAGCTGCTGATAGACGGATTAGACGCGTTATGTTGGCCACCTTGACAAATCAAAGACAAAAAATGGCCTAATCGATAATTAAAAAAAATTGACAGCAGTGACAGCAAATTACCAGGAAAAAAAAATAAAAAGCGAGATGTTTGTTTTCCCGCCATTTCCGATCCGCATGTTTATGTTGTGCAAAAAGCCATAATTATGTTAATCATCCTTATTTTTATTTCATATTTATTGTTAATTTATTGTTGCTAATTTAGAGGATTTTTAAATACAAATTCCTGAAAATAAATTTTCCTGTTTTTTTTTTAATCTGCGTAGCCCTGCCTTCACTATAAATATCTTCGGTACCTATGGTTTTTTGCTCTAGTTAAAGTCAGCTGTTCAAACTTGTGGCGGCCATTTTGTCACTTAGCAGAGAGATAAAGGAGGGTCTACGGTCCTCTAACTTTAGCAGAGCCTTGATCGACTGATTAGCGCTAACAGACGTTTATGAATCATGTTTTTTAGCATCGGGCCTTCAAGGAGCCTTCAAGGAGGCTCTAACTTTTTATGAATAAGGCTGTAAATGTGCATCTATTATTAGTGGATGTGAAATACCAAAATTTTGCAACAATAAATTTAGCGATAACATCTCATAAATCTTAATCGAAGATTTTTTTTTGATGTAGATCATAAATAGCAGATTGTACAACAAGAGCATAAAACGAGCCATTTTACCCGAGCCGTTCATATAGGATCGAGGGGAAAATGGGTTTATTACTCGAGTTTTACATTCTGCTTTTCACTTTGATGCCGAGGAAATGAAATAGCAACAGTGGAAACAATGATTCACTTTCTATGTACCTTGTATTTTTTATGCATTATAATTTTAATTCCATTTTTTTCAATTTTACTGATTTATTATGATTGATTTTAAATTTAACATAAATTAAAAATTATATAAAAAAAATATACAGAAACTTTTTTGTTTTTGGCTGTTGACACCTGATTGCCTTGGTCTTAAGTTGGTCTTAGACGGAGATTTTATTTTATGCACTAGAGCATAAAAAGTCATTTTATGTCGCGTAGATACAGCATCATTTTCACTTCTCATGCTCGACTGACATGACTTTTTACGCTCTAATGCATAAAGTAAAATCTTCATCTCAAGCTAAATTCTAAATGTGCATCTATTATTAGTGGATGTGAAATACCAAAACTTTGCAACATTACATTTAGCGAGAACATCTCATAAATCAATCCAAAATCAACAATCTGTTTTCAATTTCATCCCCCGATCAGCGGTATCAAGATCAACACGTGAATCCTTCGAAAAATGGAAAGCAATAAATTCACAAATAGGTAATTATTTTCATGTTACATTGAACGTTGTAATGGGGGGATTTAAGGCTAGATCCCCAATAAATATCCCTTAATTGGAAACGTCGTTCATGCAAAGCCTCTATCCTTTACCTCCTGCCTGGGGATTAGGTACAATAATATACGCAAGATGGTGCACTAATGATGGGTGTAGGTAGATACCTGGAAACTTGATAGGTAAAGCCTTTGGACCGACTTAAATAGCGGCCACACAAAACGGTGACTGTACGGAATCGCAGTGACGCATCGTATGCGCACCGTTTTTATCGCATACCCTCTACACCGCTGCTCAAAATACGCAAACCGTGCGGAATCGCAGTGACGTGCCGTAAGCGTCAAGGCTTTACCGCTTGCTCGTCACCAAAAGTCGTGACGTTTTTACGGCACGTCATTGCGATTCCGCACCGTTTGCGTATTTTAAGCACCGGTGTGGAGAGCATGCAATAAACGGTGTGCATACGATGCGTCACTGCGATTCCGTACCGTCACCGTTTTAAGCAGCGATGTGCACTCCTTTAAGCGCAGAGTTCTTTACTATCGTAACAATAAAATATGTAGAATATATTGAATGACGCCCTTGAGGTTTGGGTTGATCAACTTTTTTTTTTTTTTTTAATATAATCGAAACAATATAAATACAATGAACTTATTATGCCACTATTGGAAAACCCACTGGGGGTTTATGTAATAGTAGGCGAGTTACAGCGGTTCAGTACATAGATTTTTTGCTTAAGATAATTAAGTTGAAGTATAAATAGTTTACTTTTCTTGTATCTCGTTGCAATAGTTACGTTCTCTATGGACAACTGTTTAAAAATATGGGTTTCTATATTGTTTTCTCTGGTTTGGTCCTAGTAACAAGCCCCCTTGAAAAAGATCTTGAGATTTTGTTGAGCAGGCCTATAGGGAATATTACTGTTATGTATTGCCGTCAGAATGTAGCACTTGCACAAGCCGTAAACAGTTTTGTTGAATGCTTTAAATGCCTTTTAAATGTCCGTAGGATGCCATAGCATCATAATACTCCAATGAAATTTTTGAAAATATAGATTTACCGATACTATCGATGTAAATTTTATGTTATTTTGTTACTAATAAGTGTGATCCGTCATAGTGACAAACTATAAAGAGAACTGATGTTAAGATTGTTTTTTTGGAATCTTTTTGTATTTTTTATTTCAATTCCAAATTTTTTGTTCATCCCGTAAAACCCATATCGAAAATACAAACTGAAATATAGATTCATAGAAAAACCAGAAAAATAAGACCAGCGCTGGTAATATTCCTATTGCAAATAAATGTTTTTGAAAAAAAAACGTCTTTGGTTATTTGTTCAGATTCTCCGGTGGTCCGATGGTAGGACACCTCGGGCGAGTAAAACCACATAAGTTGCGCATTCAAATCTCGCACGGTGATAATTTCTTTTCCCGTTTTAATAATCTTTAAAATTATTATTTTTGTGCATAATATACATGCCAAAAGATTGCTACAGCTTTTGAAAAATACTTGTCATTCGGCCGCATTGTTGCCAACCCCCCCTTTCTACCCCTTATTCAGAGTTAGAGCTAGACACAAGTGGCTCTTATTGAAGAAGGCTTGTCGCAAAATCTTTTGTCTGGGTAAAATTTTGACATTCTTCTTCGGCCTTTTTTATTTTTAGTTATCTGAATAGACTCAAAATATTTTGTTAAATCTAAGGTACTACGGGTATAACTCAAAATCACACTTTTATTGAGTTCTTTTCGTCAAAAGGGAAAAACCGGCCAAATGCGAGTCGGAAACGCTTATCGAGGGTTCCATACATTGTCTATAATAATAACATCTGGTAGCACGGCAAGGCTGTGTTTCTCTGAACGTGAGCTCTGGTTGAGTTCGAAACGGTCAGTGTAGTGTGGTGGTGGTTGTGTGATTTGTGTGTGTTCTTACAGTGTGGAGGTGGAGGAACTGCATGAACACGCATTTCTTGCATAAACGTAGCTATCATAAGGTCGCGGGTAGCAAAGTAATTGTTTCAGTTCATTTATATACGTCCCACGGAAGGGCACATGCCACCACTCAGAATGAGAGAGCTTGGGGTGTAGCTCCACGCGGGCCCAGTGCGAATTGGGAACCTTAAGTTAATCAGACGAACATAACCCTCGGTACAAGTTACCTACTCGGTAAGTACAGTCACCAGCGCCAATAGCTGACACAGGAAAAACAACTTTGTGTTGCCTTGGTAACGTCTCCTGCTGCGTTACCTATTAAAATGTATGATTTCTTCACTAAAAGTTAGAAGTTGTGACAGTTTTAAGGCTGGTGGTAGGATGCAGGTGGTAGGACCTTGTGCAAGGTCCGCCCGGATTGCTAGGATGCCGGATTTTAGGATCGGTAGGACATGTCAGATATTTTTACATGCTTCGCTGTGACAGATATTATTTCAGGTGACGGTACTTAGCTAGAACTAGTCAGATTTACACGCACGTTACTTCACTTACTTCTTGCTGGCTTACTTTGTCTCCACAAGACCCCTGGTTATAAATACAAGGAAAATCGCGTGAAAAATACTCATAACTTGGTTGTGTACTTTGACATGCTTCCGGTGGCCGGAAACGAGCAAAGACGCGAAAAGCAAAAACATGACGCGCCATAGTAAAGCAAATGAAATATTTTATAAACGTTGCCTTTGCTTTGTATATTTCTGTTTTTATTTTATTTGACAGTGTTTGTGTTTTACGTAAAGTCGAGTTCATAAGAATCTGAGCAAAAATTAGATCAAAAATATCTGAACATGCTTCTACGCCGTTAACAATAGAGTCGTGTTCAGATATGTTTGATCAAATTTTTGCTCACAAGTTTATGAACTCGACTACAATGACGTCACAATAGGGTAGTTTGGGGAGTAAGTGGGAAGGTGTTAATTAATACGGCTGTGTAAATTTAATGATGAAGATGATGACGATGATGTGTGTGTGAATATAGTCCCAAATACCATCACACCATCCGAAAACATCTACGTTCAAAAATTCCAACAACAAGCGAGCGGGCAGAAAAATCAAAACAGGTTTACCTTAAACCTAACATTTTGTTTTGTGATTTTTAGTAATAATATTCGTCATTCAAGAAAAAAAGAAAACATTTAGGTATTCGTGACAACATGGGAAAATGGGTAAAAATAAAAACAAAAACAAAACAATAAAAATATTATGCATGTCACGAAATGGTCCCAAATCAGTAATCTGCCGGTCTTCCTTTGCGACCATCTTTACACACACCTCATCGTCATTATCGTCATCATTTATACAGCCGTATTAATTAACACCGTTCCATTTACTTACTCCCTAAACTACCCTATTATGACGTCATTGCGACAAAAATCCGGGGTCTATATACAAGCTAAATATAATATATCTATTTTTAATATGTTTTTGTATAATAAGTACCTAAAAATTAAGAAGTTTGGGTTGGGGTTTGGGAGAGGGCTTGCGGTATCGAATTTAAGCCATAAATAAGTAGACATCAATAAAGTAAAAAGCAACCCAATAAAAGACGTATTAGCACTACAATCAAATATTCTTCGCCTGAAAAAAAAAACAAGATTCCGAAACCTTTTTTGTGATCTTCGAAAAAATTCATCAACGAGTTTTTCCACAAAACCCATAAAAGATCAGCAATGTGTGCGCTAGTTACTCATATTTATAAGTGCTGTGTAAGGGCTGACCAACCCTTTGTAGTCGAATTCCAATACCGAACGAATCTATAGGTCTGCCCTTTGAAAGGACACCCCATTGTCATATTTCCCTCTGTACAGTCCAGTCGAGAATTTTAAGCCTGTTGGGGATCACCGATAATACACCGGGAGTTTTTCTGTACACGTATATTTTTCGATATATAATTTCGAATCATCTATCTCTGTGTAGGTACCTGTTTTCTGTATCGCTTACTATTTCTGGTGTACAATAAAAAGTAATTGTATTGTATTGTATTGTATCATAAATACCAAAATTTTTAAGTACTTCCGTGCGTGTGAGTTATGTTTGTTGCTTTATACTGTTTGAAAAAAATATATATACCACCTTTTTACGGTTTTTTTTATTCGACTGAATGGCAAACGAGCAAGTGGGTTTCCTGATGGTAAGAGATCACCACCGCCCATAAACATCTGCAACACCAGGGATATTGCAGATGCGTTGCCAACCTAGAGGCCTAAGATGGGATACCTCAAGCGCCAGTAATTTCACCGGCTGTCTTATTCTCCACGCCGAAACACAACAGTGCAAGCACTGCTGCTTCACGGCAGGATTAGCGAGCAAAATGGTGGTAGCAATCCGGGCGGACGTTGCACAAGGTCCTACCACCTGCATGATTGTCATATTTTAGTCATATTTTTTTGTTAGTCATATTTTTTTTCCCGCTGAATCCATACATTTTTCATAATTTTTTAAACGGTCATCCTGTAGAACTCTAGGTTAGGTTAGGTTTGTTTTATAACAATTCCGAAAAATAAATGGTTTTAAGAGAAAAAAAAAGTTATGTCAAACATTACCTTACATTACATTACCTTTTTGTCTTTCCTTTTTGTACAATAAAGAGTATAAACAAACAAACATTACATTATGACTAACAATTTTCGACCAGTCGATAGGTATAGACCCCCTTTTTACCCATGGCAATCCACTTTTAAACCATTTAATCTGGCAATGAAATTTAAATTCCGGTTTTCACGAAATTTCCAAGAGGATTATCAAAATTTGCATCATTGCCCTAATTTACGTGGTACTTTTACCAATGACCTCGTCTGTCGCAAGTTTGCTTATCACAATCCCGCGAAAACTGCACTGCAGATTTTCGGGATAAAACTATCCTATGTCCTTTCTAGGGTCTCAAAGTTTCCCTATATTATTGACGACCGGATGGCCAAGTGGTTAGAGAACCTGACTACGAAGCTTAAGGTCCCGGGTTCGAATCCCGGATGAATAATACGAATGTTTGTTCTCGGGTCTTGGATGTTTAATATGTATTTAATTAAGTATGTTAAGTTTAGCTCTTAGTTTGTAGTTTATATTATAGGTTTAAGTTGATTTTATTTTGTTTATTTAAATTTTAGTTAAAATTGATGGTGTAATTTAATTTTCCTTAATAAAGTATTTCTGGGTTTAAGTATTTATTTATCTATATAAGTATGTTTATCCGTTGCCTAGTGTCCATAGTACAAGCTTTGCTTAGTTTGGGACTAGGTCAATTGGTGTCAAGTGTCCCATGATATTTATTTTATTTATTAATTATTTATTACCAAGTTTCATCTAAATTAGTTCTGTGATTAAAGCGTGAAAAGGTAGTAGATAGACTAAATCACATTCGAATTTATAAAACTAGTACGGATAAAGATCACCCATGCAGTGTATGGATTCTGTAGAAATATCGTGATAAAAAGTAACGTATTTCTTCAGATGTCCAACTGTCAACATAGGTACCACACATTTAGATTTAAAATAAAACACACAAAAACATATACGTTCGTGTTTTAGTTATGCCCGCTATTTATGAAACTTGAGTCCTGAGCAGATTGATAATATCATCATATTATTACGTGAAATAAAATCACTCTTTTCATTTCGCGCCCACACTGTCTGGCGACTCAAACAAAACAAATTAGAGGTCAAGGGTAGTAATTCATAATTTGCCCAAACTTATCTTTGCATGGGCGTCGCCAGGGGCAGCAGAGAAAGGCAGCTGCCCCCCCCCCCCCTCCCTTACTTGACTTGCTTGATCGATCATTCCTATACGTCGAAACTGAAACTCAAACGAATTCACCACTTCACACGGTTCATAAGTTGATTTTAAATTCTTCTAATCCTACTTAATATTTTAATTTATTATAAATGTGAAAGGTTCTGAAGATGTTTGGAGGTTTGAATGTTTGGATGTTTGTTACTCAATCACGTCTAAACCGCTGAACTGTTTTAATGAAATTCGGTAAACAGATAGTTTTTATCCCGGAAAATTGCAAACAAATACTACGCGGACGGCGTCGCGGACAACAGCTAGTACATACATAAAAGTAAATGTTATTAGTGAAGTTTTTTAATGTACAAAACTCGACTTTAAAAACGCGATGACAGAGTTGATTAAATAAAACAAAACCTTATTCATTTTTCATTATCACATTGTTCAATAGTTTTATCGTTGACTGTACATATCAAGGCTCGACCCCGTTTTTTATAAAGCCTCCCCAGCACGATTATTAATTTGTCCCGACAATACCTCGTATTATAAGTAATACTAAAGGCATCTACAAATTTTTATATCTGCTCTACAAACATTTATTTATTTTAATTCTACTAATATATAATAAATTAGAAAGTTTTTAAGTCTGTTTGTTTGTTTATTTGTTTTTTGTTTGTTTTGTTGTTACATTCAGTCAATAATTTAGTCAATACATAATAGACTAACACGGTTGTGTGAGTCTAACAACAGCACTGTGGAGGTGTAGTGTGGTGCGACGTTGTGTTGTCTTCTGAATGAGCTCTCTGGTTGTTCGAACCGCTCGTCATGTTAGTGGTGGTGGTGAAGATGTGGTGTTGTGATTTTGTTGTGTGTATTTTTACAGTGTGGAGGTGGAGGAACTGCATGCACACGCATATTCTTGATAAAAGCTTAGCTATCGTAAGGTCGCGGTGAGCGGACTTCTTTTGAGCAAGTTCTTCTTGTGTGGTGTCTACGTAACTCAAATTGTTCCACTGTATTTCCTCTTATATATCTCAAAGAGGAGTAAATACGTAATAGATTACTTACTATATCCCTGCACATACATATCTTGAAGTATGTGATTCGATTATCACCTCATCGTCATCATCATGTCAGCCGAAAGACGTCCACTGTTGGACATAGGCCACCCCCAAGGCTCTCCACTCAGACCGGTCTTGTGCTTTCCGCATCCTTTCCGATACCATTAAATTGGTATAAAACTAAACTGACTGACATCACTGTATCCCCACTAGACTTTTAACCAACCATAAAACGCCATCATCGATTCATAAATCCGACGTAATATCACGTCAAGTGGCTTATAAAGCTAGTTTACACACCCCACTTTATTGTGGCATTTTCACATCAAAAAACGTTAGCAACGCGTTTTGAATTTGGAAAAGTGTATTGATTTTGGTCCCCTTCGGTTAAGAAAAGGGGAACATAGGGACTGTCAATATGCTCTCAGCTTAAGGGCGTATGGAATCACCAACTTACTTTTACAGTTATCAGTGGCGCTAGCGTCAAGTGTATAATATCAAGTTTGTACGCAGGGATTGTGGGTTCGGGTTTTGTCCGACCGCAAATTTAAGTTCGTAGTGCTGTAGTAATATTTTATAGTTTTATCTATGTGGGACGTGCAGGTGTATTAGCCCGAGGGATCTATTATGAGGGATCTTCAAATAATTTCGGTAAGGGTACACTTTGAATGAGTTTTCTAATTATTTTCGTACCGGATCGAATGTGAGAGGGTGTTGTTATGATTTCATGCTTTATAAATATTTATTTAAGTCATAATATAAATAGATAATAGTATAATTAAAAGAAATAAGTTCATTTTTATTACTTTTTATTATACTATTATCTATTTATGTTTTATTATATTATTTTATTATCTGTACTAACAAAATTGTTAAAAAAAACATTAGACGCACAAATACGCAAATAACATAATATATACCTAATATAAAATTCACATTATGATTGTTTTTTTGGAGTCTTTTTGTATTTTTTATTTCAAATCCATATTTTTTACTTTTACGGGTATATCAACCATATCAAAAATATAAACTGAGACGTGGATGCACAGAAAACCAGAAAAAGAGACCAGCGCTTAGGCCAGAGCTTAAGTAGCGTAGTAGAAATAAGCAACCTGAGATATGTATGCATAGAAAAAATCGTGTCTAGATTCCTGTCCAGCGTTGGTGTAGGGGCTATAGCACGCTGCACGGATTGCTGAGGTCCTGGGTTCGTTTCCCAGCGCTGGTCCGTTTTTCTGGTTTTTCTGTGCATCCATGTCTCAGTTTGTATTTTCGATTTAAAATGCACAAACCTAGAAACGCGCCTTACGGCTATTTCGTCATACATCCTGATTCTATGACAAAAAAATGTGTTCTTTTTAGGGTTCCGTACCCAAAGGGTGCCAACGGAACCGTATTACTGAGACTCAACTGTCTGTCTGTATGTCCGTCCGTCTGTCAAAGGGCTCTATCTCTCGAGTCATAATAGTTAGACACTTGAAATTTTCACAGCTTATGTACTACTGCGGCCGCTATAACAACAAATACTAAAAACAACAACACAAGGGGGCTCCCATACAACAAACGTGCTTGTTTTGCCGTTTTTTCGCTAATGTCTAATGTTGTATAGATTGGTACGGAACCCTTCGTGCGCGAGTCCGACTCGCACTTGACCGGTTTTTAACTTATAAGTATGTCTATGAATAAAGTTTTTATT